>NC_133902.1:46819274-47035240 GCF_964199755.1 Larus michahellis | reverse complement strand
TACAAAATTTGTAACGGTGAAGAGAAAAAATCAGCCATAACCTTTTAGCATTTATTTTCTTACATTAACGTCCCCATTCAGCCCAACTCTTGTGCTCAAATTCAACTTTAAGGACATCCTTAAATATCGCTGAACTCAGAAGACACACCAGCAAAGTGCAGGTGGAAGCAGAGCACTGATGCCTATGGGGTAGGGATGCAATTCGGTGAAGGAGAAGCTTTGCAGCCCTGCAGACGAGGAGCAAAGGGAAGCAGGACCACCTTCGGGTGGCAAAGCACAGCTCTGCCTCCACCCTGAAACAGATCAGTGGGAGATTTTATCCCGCATCTCTGCCCTGCCCGGGCTGTGCTGGCATAGCGCTCGCAGGAGGTGCCAGCTCTGCCACCCGTCCCCTTGCCCCTGCTGGGCACTGGGAACGGGGGCTGCGATCATCTCTTCAAGCGAGCCCGCGAACCAGAAAGCTCCAGTTTCAACTCAAATGTGCCATGTCAAACTGCCTGGGCAGGCTCCGAGGGGTGAAACGGGGCTGCTAAAGAGGAAAATAAACACTACCTCAAGGAACCCCACTAACGGCAGAAACATGTGCCCATGACAAACTGACGAAACTTTCTGCCCCCGTTTTAAGGCTGAAACAGACTTTCAGGCTGGTTCTTCTTCTGGCTTGTTAGCTTCCCCTGGTCCTAGCAGGAGACATCAACCACGCCTACAGCATGGAGCGGGGCTGGTGGCCAGCGCACGTGCGTTACATACACACACAGCTTTGGCAAAATATCGGTGGTCCCCCCAAAAATGCACAATTCATATGTCTATTCTTGACATAGTGCAAAAGGCATGCACAATACTGCGTATTAAAATGGACGTTTAAAAACCACCTGTTGGATGTGCTGTCCAAAAAGGAAGGGAGAAGAACAAAGCTGCCCGTGCCTTTTAAGTAACGGAGTGCTGAGGAATGGTGTTAAACAAAATTTGCTGATACATCTTTGCCAAAACTGCAATAATGATAAATCCACTGTAAATAATAAAATGTCTATTTGCAAGGGAGAAATGGAGGGATCTGTGCTCTGAATTCCACTGGAAGCTTTTGAAATCCCACCCTTAAATAACGTAGTCAGGTGCCAAACTTCACAAATCTGCTAGTAACCCCTTGCTAAATTACCCAGGAATCAAACCAGCAACAAGTTTTTCTACCCATTGGGGTAGATTGTAACCATTTGCAAGTAACATAAGTAAGAAAAATAAGAATAACAAAGATTACATGAATGTTTAGTTATTCTTTTCTGACTGCCCTCCCTTAACCAGTGTTGCAGGAGCGTAAAGTCCCCAAAACTTCTTTCAGGAAGCTTCTGCAAGGTCAGGATGTCCTTCCAACACCCACCAGGTCTGAAATCTCATGGAATCAGGTTCCCTTGAGGAAATTTTTCTAACCACCATATCAGTAGATGGACTTGCGAGTCCTTCGTTTTCTTCATGGATTTGCCAAAATGAGCTGTAACAAAGAGCAGCTTTTCTGCTTCCCCCTTTTATTTATGTGCAGAACATGAATACTTCTCTACCTCAAAGGACTTGATTTTCAAAATCACTTTGAAATCCGCAAAAGCTACTATAAAACCGGTTATCTTGACTGAGATCGGGACCGGAAAAAGGGTATAGAAGGAACCCTACCGCGTGAGTTTGATAGGACCACGTGTGTGACCCCCACAGTACTGCACAGGATTTAGTGTCTCAGGGCATCAGTCTCAAAGGAGTCAGCGCAGCTGCCTGTCAGCAGCCCTAAATTGTTTGGGTTTGATTGTTTTAAAGTAACAATAGAAAGTGAAAAAAATTAATCGCAGCAAAACAATCAGATTAAAAATCATTTGCAACTATAGAAACAATATTTTAACAACTGGGGAATAAGGGAAACCCACTTCGTAGCTTAACCGGATCAGTTCCATCTGTTATTTTAAGGGGTGAAGCCTGAACTGAGAAATCTGCGTCACACAGAGGCCGGCAGGTTTGTGAACTCTATCGGGAGCTGCTTAACAGTTGGTCTTAATCGTTTTCCAAGGCACAAAGCCGAGATCAAGATGAATCTGTTTCCCACATTGTTTCCTCCCAACAGGGTTGGATTTCAGATTTGCCTGGATTAGAGTAAAGCCACCGGAATTCCCCACCTGGACATTAAGAAGGTTGGAGGCCTTGATTTCAAAGGCAAGTGGTATGCAGTAATTCCAGCCTGGCCCTGTGGGACTACAACTTTCATTTCTAATCAGTGAATTGTCTTTGCTTTGTGCAAAACATTTTTTTGAAGAGGAGGAGGGAGATTTTATTACATCTTCCCCTTTACTCTGTCCTTTTCTTTCTGAGCCAACGTATTTTTAGCCTAAATGCTAATGAATTAAAAGCAAAATCATTAGTTCACCTTTTCCAGAGAAATTAATAACAGGGCTGAGATTTTTAAATCCCATACTGTTCTTCTGCCTCACCCTGAATTTGCTCATATGTTACTTTTTCACATAATCGGCTTGGACTCAGCATGTGTGCTGAGCTGTCTCACTGCACATTGCACCAGCAGTGACCAGGACCTGAAACATCTGCGCCTTTATCCTACAAGTGTATTTACCCAAAGTTATGGACCTATTTCAGCTCGAGAGTCAAAGAGGAAGAAGGTCTGGGCTTCTCAAAAGCCTCCTTGGCTAAAGGGAAGAATGGGGTCCCTTCTCTTGCAAAGCCAAAAATGTCACGGAATGCATAAATCTCTGTGCAGGAGCCTCTGCACGTTTTTCTCCTCTGGACGATGGGCTCAGACTGGACTGGCCACCCAACATCCGATTTGCAAAGCACGGCGGGTTTCCCCAGCTCCCTTGCAGAGGGATGGGTCCTGGTTCCTTTCCCCCACGCTCTGCTCTACCCTCCTGAAGTCCTGAGCACAGACAGATGCACTGGCCAAAAAAAAGAAAGCTAAGATAAGTAAAGAGAGAGTGGGAAGACATAATTTTGCTATGTAGCCTGTGCTGGGTTGGGGAATGGGTTTTAGCTGCAGGAGGAGCCCTTCTGCTGGTATAAACTGTTCTCTCCACTGGAGTAGTTTGTTGACGCAGATGAGGCTGGAGAGGCCTCTCTGAGGTAACACGAATGCCAAGCTCTGACAAACAGGAGATTTTCTTTCAGGCGTCCTCCCGCGAGAGGGAAGGGGGTCACACCAAACCAACAGCACCAAAACCGTGCTTCTGCCAGCACCCACAGGGACTGGCAGGACCCCCTGATGTGAGCATGTCCCATGGGACGCGAGGACATGGTCCGGAAAAGTCCAAGGGTTTGTCTTGGCAAACTCCAGCCCATCTCGATGTTTTATCCGTTGAGTTCCAGCTTGCATTAGCTCCCCAAGAGGGTTTACCCTGCCAAAGATTTTCCTGTTCCCTGTTCTGGGCAGTCAGGTTCAACTCATTTTAATAGACTTCATAGGAAGAGCTTTGATTTTGACCCCTGTGAAGAAGCGCTTCTGATGAGAGAAACAGAAACAAAGGCAACAACAGTGTTTGCAACACCCACGTGGCTGGGAGGAGTATTCAAACGTTATCAACTTGAATCTGGAGGACAGAGATGGTTACACAAGTCATCTCGGATGAGTCCAGATAAAATCTTTTCATTTCCCTCTGCCAAAGGCCAGGTGCCGCTGTCTCACTGACAGGCAGAGGCAGCAGGGCTTGGGATGGCTGATGGAGTTACCACTTCCACAGCTGCCCCTGCTTTGCTTTGAATCAAGTTATCCGTTATCAATCCACTCCTGGGGCTCAACAATTTACAACAGGCATTTAAGCCATCACCCGGCTCCGTTTGCCTTAACCATCACTCTCTCAAGTGTAGCACTTAGGATGCTGACGACAGACAAAGTGCTCCAGCAGTTGCACCCCGGCGCAAAGCGAGCAACCAGCCATGGTCCGCTCCTCCACTGCCCCGGCCACCCTAACCAGAGCTTTCATTTACCTTAAGCATTGGGAAGGGCAGAGAGAGAAAAAAAAATTAAAAACACGGGCAATTTCCCCACATCATCTCTCCATTTGCGATGTTACAATGTAAGGTCGGCCACTTGCAGGTCAAGAAGAAATTCCTCAAGTTAACATGAGAAAACATCCATTTCCCTCATTTGGCTCCAATATAGCAGTCCCATTTCATATCCATGGGTGGAATGAGATTTTAAACAAAATGCAGGACTGAATGGCATTATATACCAGTGGAATATTGCAATATGAATAAAATCTCACATTCACAAAAAAGAAGAACCACATCCCTGAATTTAGAACAATAACTAAAACCAAAACACACTGACTGCTCTTCCAGACAAGTCAAGGGTTCACCTCGTTAGACTCAACCCTATGTGAAGTACCACACAACAGGGTAGTGAACCAAAGTGCTAAATATACAATCAAAATCATTTCACAATCAAGAAAAAAAATAATCTTTACACCCTTCTCATGATGATGTTTGAAGGTTTTGTAAGAATGCATTTTTATCTGTTTGACAGCATGTGTTTTCAATACAGACATATTTGGGCCTGCACGTTGCTATTTTAGTGCTAACATTTACAAGCTTATTTGCTGAAGGCAATTTTTGAAGACATTTTGTCAGCGGCCAAGTCCAGCTCCCATTGAAGTTAACTGAAGACTCCCGCTGACCTCAATAGGAAACAGCTCAGACGGTCAGGGCCGGATTCGGAGCTGCTAAAGCGCACTGAAATGCCACAAGTTGAGGACACGGCTCTTGGAGCAAAAAGGGTAAGCCCAGAAGGAGGACACCACCATAAGAAGCACCAGGAGGATATAAATTAAGAAATATATTAGGACACGGTGCCATGTAGTTTCTTGCGTGGCTGCGGCAGTGTGGCACATTTCCTCCTCGTGCCACAGCTCACCACCAGCTTTTGCCAACGAGATGGTTTGTGGGGCTGTGCACTACTGCTTGTGCTCGCTGAACCTGAATGGGAAAACAAATGTAAAGAAAAAAAAAAAAAAAAAAAACACACGCACACAGAGAAGGAAGGATGTTTTCAGCAATCCGGACTGGTCCTGCCGAAATTCCAAGGATTATTCAGACTCTTAAAGTCAAGCATAGACAAAAGCGCCTGGAGAGTCCCAGCTACACTCTCTTCTTTCAGATAATTATTTTCCTCTAGTTCATCACAACTAAGAAAACTTTGTTTAATAGCTTCTAATATTGCTACTATGACTGTAACTGTACTTCCTTCATTTGACTGCAGAACGAGCTTAAAAAAATTCCTTGCAGACAGCTTTTTTTCTCTTTTTCTTGTTATAAAGTCTACACATGCTATGAGGGCACAAGGGATGGAAAAAGTATTTAATTAGTATTTCCAGAAATATCCTCGCCTAACCCATAATGAGGTCATGCCAGATCATAATCCTCCTCAAATACAAGAGACAAAGTGATTTCCTTTCATACAACATCCTTTTTTGGGTGCAGCATCGACAGCTTTTCTGTGGTTTCAAAGGAAAAATAAAATCAAGTCAGACTGAGCGAGGGAAGTCCAGAAACGCCTAATACATCTTCCTGTGAGAAGAATTCAGCAGGTCATACCTCAGAGAAGACATGGGTGAGATTTAATACAACCAGGAAGCTTTCTTTTAAAGAAAATAGAAGGGAAAAAAAACCCCAAACCCAAACCAAAACCACAGCTCCAATCTCCATGTGCCCAACTGAACTCCTTTGAACTGTCTACTCAAATAATATTTCTCTTAAATCATGCAGGGTGTATTTGGGCTACCTGTGTCTATTTGACATTCCTCCTGCCTGCAGGAATCGAACCTGACTCCTGGGTGGACCCTGGAAAAAATGGAGCACTGTGGACGCCACTGGCCTGGTGGCCCAGGGGTCAGCTAGATCAGTGTTGGTCTTGACAGGGTCTGGCTTGCCCCAGAGAGGTGCTGGCAGCAGATACAAAGGTCCTGAGACGAACCCTCTTGTTGCAAGGTCATCCCTCCTCCCTTAGTGCTTCCAGCAGCCAGAGCACCGCTAGGTTTGAAGACCCTCCAAAAAAAAGACCGTCCCTCACTTGGACCCTCCTGTGTATGGGGTAGGGAGGGGCAGAGGCTCTGAAGCTCAGGAAACACTGAGGCCATGTAGCCTATTCTCCTTACAACACACTTCATGGGCTTTCACCAATTTATCCCTGCGATAAGGCCAATAGCCTTGTACATGGCAAAAATACTAACTTGGAGAAAGGCTTCCAATCTCATCCTGGGGAAGCCATCAAGAGCTTGAAAACCTACTGGTTCCCATAGTGGTTTACCCCAATAATTATTCAACTGCTACATTCAGGTGGGGAGCAAAGCTCGGGTGGACACCCAGGTTCAGCTTGCAGCAGGCAATGGTTCATCAGCTTTTCCCCACTGGGATAAGGGGCCAGAGACCACAAAGCATTTTCTCTCTTTTACTACTCTGGAATTAAAATAAATCACAAGGAGGACATAGTCTGCTGTATTTGCCCTCTTCTGCAAATACAACCATGTGTTGTTTCACTACAGAAGTCACTGGGCAAAGCTGATTTACTGACCAATCTCAGGAAGCCAGTGGTTCTCTCTCCCATCCCCCGAAGTCTATTGTTGAGTTCTTGGAACATCAAGTACAGAGAGTGTGAAATAATTTAATGGTGGGGGGATTTTTCACCCTCCTTCTCTATCCCAATATGACTAAATTTATTGATTTTGGATTGCTGTAAATTATAATGTAATTATCCTGCTGCACAAGCAGCTTCCCATTCCAGAAATTAAAAAGCAATTCAGGTAAATGATCTTTAGCTATCATGGCGCATCCCTGCAGAACTCATTAAGTTGGGGGATTAGACGGCACACCAAAACTCTTACAGGGTGGTGACATTGAAAACTATCATGCTTGAAAATACAGAACTTCCTCGGGAAGATAGCATGGGCAAAGCCGCTGGTGTGGCATGTTTTTTTCTTTCCCAACAACTTTGAAATGCTATCAACTCGTGCATCTCCTCGGGCTTCTAATGCTTGCTTATTGACCCTTTTTAAAAATAAACGCCCTTCCTTTGAGACAAGAATGCCACTAAGTTGGAAAATTTAAGAAACGGGCAACATCACACCGCCATCCATAGAACCTCGTTATTTGATCCCGTTGGATCTCAGGTGGAAAAGCAGCTCATGCGAATCGGAGTCAGCAACTACTTTCTGAGGTGGGAGACTGCCAAGCGGCACCGAAGAAAGCTCATACCAGATTTCTAGCCAGCTAAGGTTAGTTTTCCAGCTTTCCCTCAAGAAAGCTCTATCTGGTGGGATCTCTGAAAGATTAATCACTGCCTGATGGTAATCACAGAAGATGTTGCCATACGTGCCCTTTGCCAGCACAACTGTTCTCAATCCCTCTGTCTTGCCCAAAGGTGAAGTTTTGCCTCCCTCAAGTTGCCTGCTCCCAACTCAACCCATTAAGGCATTTTCCACTTGCTGTCGTATACTGCTGTGATGCTGCAAAGCAGCCATCATCAGGCTTCACACCGAAGGCGGCAACAGTCGTTGGCAGATGAAAGGATACGTGCGCACATAGTTTGCACATCATTAAGTTCGTAAAATGCTTTGAGGATGAAATGTGCTACATAAATATAACAGGTTATTAAATTTCTTGGTGCCATTTCCTTCATCTAAGCCTGCAGTGGTCTTCGATGGATTGTGCCTAAACCTGCTACTGCTTTTAGCTTCCTGGCTTTCTCCCCCCCCCCGGCCCTTGCCCCAGAAGACTTGATGTTTCCCCCCGCAGCCCAAGAGTCTTTCACACCTTCAGGCTGGCCCCGCACAGCTGCTGCGCAGACGCGGGGCAACCCTCCGGCTCTTGGGCTGTGCGAATGCAGCCGCTCTGCTCGTTTCCGCTGACAGCGGCGGCTGCCAAACTTGAAAGACCCCTCTTGCTCCCACTGCTCTTCCCTAATACAGCCCTTAATTAATACTGAAGGCAGCTACCACTTTCGAGTAGGATGCTGCAGATCCTCAGGCTATTAGCCAAACACCGCAGAGATTTATAAACTTGTCAGCGTGGCCAGGGTACTCGGAAAAGTAGCCAAAACATTCAGTTTAAAAATCCTCTACACCATCATAAATTTCAACTTTATCTGCAAGTTCTTCTCACTGTGAAAAGTTCACTAGTTCTGTTATTTCACTTCTAGTAAGTGCCATGTCCTAATTTGGACATTTTTGCAGCATTCAGCTGAATTGTGAAGATATACGACATACCTCAGTAGTCTTTTCTCCCGTTAAAAACAATCTATTAACCCAGAGTCTCATGAAAGTCCAAATCGTAATATCTGGTCTCCATTTCTAGCAGAGAGGGCTCAGCAATGCCACTGTCCCCACCTCGCCGGCACATGGTGCCACGATTACACAAGGCGCCGCGGCAGAAGCACGGGACGTCACTGCAAATCTCTGTTCTTTTTTGGGATACATGCATACTTTTCAAATTTCCTAAAAGGAGAGATTATTTGGTTTTGGCCAAGCATCTGAAACCACTCGCAGGCCACACACATGTTACCGAGTAAGCAGACGACATCCTCTTCTCAAACCCTTATGGACACAAACAAATTTTGAAAACATGTACTTCAACCACCTCAGCAAATTGTTTCCCCGGTGCGTTGGTGCCGGGAGCCCAGCCCATGCCCTCCCTCCTCCTCCTCCTCCTCCTCCCCGTCCTCCTCACCCCCTGTTCACTGCTTACAGCAAGGAGGACATTAGTGCTGGACTGAACCCGCTCCAGTTCTTTTATATAGATTTAGACCGTATAATTTGATCGCAACCACAGGCAGTTTTATTGCCCTGATTTACACGGAGCCTTGCAGGGGTTATTTTTTTCTTTTCTTTTTTCGGTAAAAAAGTGAGATTCACAGAAATCCTTTCCCTGCTTCAGCCTGAGGACAAGCTGTCCCTTCCTACAAGGGCTGTAGCAGGCTCTGATGCCAGCCTCCCTCTGCCCTGGCTGTGGTCTGGGAGGGGGATACGTGCAATGCAGGGGCTGGCCAAAGTGCTCCTCGAGCATAAACCCTCCCCATGGCCCTCACTGCGTCACTTGGCTTGTCCTGCCTGAGAGGATGGTCCAAGTGACGTCTGGGGCAACTGGTGTTGCCACTCCCCTTATCCATTGGCGTGATACCCTGACGGCAACCTCAGCATCTCACTAACCCTCCAGAAAATCTCCCAGAAAAGTCAGCAAAGGCTTCTTTGACCTAGCCATCGCTTTTATAATCCAAATAGCAGGGGATGAAAATCCAGGCAGCTCTGCTGTGGAGCTAAGGGAGATGTGGCTGTCGGGCCAGGCATGTTGCTACCAACCATCTGCATTCCCAGGGTACATTAAACCTGGGATCTGTATTAGTATTCTCCGGCAGGCATCTGGCAGAAATTAAATACCAGCCTCCCTGGAGAACTTGTTACCTCCTCATGCTTGACTGGGTGAATATAAGCGAGAGCCGTGCTTCTATCTGCTACCTGAAGAGGCTAGATGAAGCCTATCTGAAACATGCCGAGATCCCATATCTGTCATTACCATACCAATTTCCTGAATGAAAATCTTGCCTGTCTTTCATTTAATCTGTCCTCTGTCTCATTACATGATCAGAACATGCTGTACTAACTACAAAGACAGGTCAGTATGTGACTCAAAACCTAATTTCTGTTACTTACCTAAAGGATTGCTGCCTGGATGAGCATCGTGTTTTGAAAAAACAATAACAAAGTCCACCTATATTCCTGCCCTGTCACTGGCATGTGGAGAGCTAATATTGCACTAGGCCGTGGGCTTAGGGAAAAGTTTCATCAGAAATCGAGTCTTCTCAGTTTGGCAACCTCATCTTCACAACAAACATGGACTTTTTCCTCTCTTCTTTACCTTTTGTCTTTTTCTGCACCCAGACAGTTCCTTCTTATGCTTCTATGAGCATGTAACTCTTCCATTCAAATACTTCATGACTTTTCCCTTTGCTACCAAGTTCTCCTCTTGAAGATCCCACAAAATAGTGTCTTTTTCTCAAACCCTGCTGTTACAGTCTTGCTCCTTACATCTCTGGACAGCAAAGGCCTTCCAATCCCTCTACACAACCCAGCCTTCCTCCTGCACCTCTGCTCCAGGCTACCTCTGCTGCTCTGGAAATCATCATACCCAAGGAAAGCCTTTTGACCATGATCCACCATGGTTTTCAGAAAGGACTCTGAACTTCTCTCTACCACTCTGAGGCTGCTGGCACTTTGTGTCCTCTCCCACCTACTAATAATTTTGCAAAACTTTGAATCGGAAATCACGTCCTCCCTAGTTATGTGTTCACGCAGCCCTGATCAAATGCTGCTGACACGACCTTTTGCCTCACTTAGGGGCATAACAATTGTCTAGAAAAAGTTATCTGCAGAACCTTTACCAGAAAACTCACAAGTGACCTGGCCACTCTGTGCATCATAAACTACGCAGCTCTTCTGTGAGTCACCACCCACTTCACAGGCAGCCAGTGGCTGATCAGGAATGCTGGGCTTGCACATCTTTGTGAGCATCTGGAGAAATATCATCCCTCCTTTGTGGTATCTACAACCACGGCATTCAAGGGGCAATTCCCTCTTCTGTTCTCAGCCCATAGTCAGCTGCCACGGCCTTCAAATTCCCAGTGTCTAAGCAGGGTTTGGGCCACCAGCCCCATACCTCACAAAACACAAGGTTAAGTCAACAAAATTCAGGAGATCATTTCTGTTCTGCCCTTGGGACTTAACTACTGGAAGGTTTTTGAAGTTGGAAAAGAATAGTTTTTCATTTGGGTCACAGAAAGGAAGAATAAACTAAAACCATCTTTACAAGAGACATTGCAGATACGGGCACTGAGGAAAGGCCCTTTGGGCTGATACTTAGAGAAGCTCATTTCTATCCCCGCTCAAGTGCTACAGAGGTTAAAGACCTGCTACAACCTGCCATAAAAGGCAAAAACCACATTAATAGGAAATGTGTTCCCCTCCCCCATTCCAAATGTATTTTTTATGAGTAAACATTTCTGTATTAAGACTTACTGTCTTCAAAGATCTCTTTTATGTCCCAAAGGTAACCATTTAAGTGATCTTACAACAGCCGTTACTTATCTTTACAATGGGCAATGCACATGAACTCAGTGTCTGAGACTTTCATTTTGCTATATATTTTTTAGTAACTGCATATAAATCCAGCCTGTTTCAAGTGTCAGTGACTCTCTGTGGCCAAAAGATAGTCTTGGATCTTAATTCAGCTGCTAAGACCTTGTTTCAAGTGGAATTAAAAGCACAGAAATTTGCAAAACTCTTTTTTTCCTCCCAACCCTTTTAGCTTGCTTACAGAAGGGATGAAGCAGACACAGAGCTCAGAAAAAGAGATGCAAATGTTTTTCACACATTCAGCCATCTCACATCTATTTTAAGAGTCACTGCTCCAGCATTTGAAACACAGGACCCTGCAGTAAAGCTGTTTTAAGGACGTCTTTGTAACAGCACACGAAGATTCCTCCAGAGTTTTCCAAAGGGAAAAAATTGCACCAAACAATACTACTGCCAGCTCCTCTGGAGCTTATTACAGGATTAGAGTGTACACGTGCACAGAAGGCTAACGAGAAGGAAAGATGAAACTAAGGTTTTCTCTGAAGCTGTCATCCCATGTCAGTGACTTTCTTCTCCTTCCATCACCTGGTCCCCAGAAAAACACCTTTCCTAAGAGTCTAATTAATTCCTAAGAGTCTAATCTTTGCTAAAACCACCGCCTCTCACTTGGGGCAGGGTGAAACCCTGAAGCTCTGCAGAGTTTCTGTAAATTCATCCAGGTCTGTCCAAAACTCTGTCCAGGTACTTGAACCTCAGCAAACCATTTGATGAACCTGTCCCATAGATCATGTATGTAGGGAACCCTCTTAAACTGGGAAAATTCATTTTCTCCTGTTTCAACACAAAAGATTTACATGGCTCTTAACAACATGATGTTCTCCAACTGAGTTTGCCAGGTAAGAACGTGTGAAAAACTTTCTTACTCCAGAGCACAGTATGACCCCTTGGAATACAGTCTATATCTATGCATTCCTAAACGGTCTCCCCACTATAGATATTCAAAATGCCTTTGCTATAAGAACTTAACCTTATCATCCCTAACTCTGCAAATCTGTTTTATTGGACCCCTTTGAGAGCGGCAGGTTGACACCTCAGACATATGAACATGGTCACCCTTGTAACACAGTGCCCAGGGGCAGCAGCACCCTCTTGCAGGGGGTGGGGAGGGAGGAATGGCAACTTCTATGCAAGTCTGACCCGTTAAGTGCTTCAGTATGACCAATGCCATAAACATGCTAACCAGATGCTGATGGATGGGCCTGGAGGCCCAAAGAACAACGCAAGTTCATTATATAAAAGGAGGAGCGAAGGGAAGTCAAGCAGCTTTCCCAAAATCATGAAGGAAGTTTGGGGCTGGATCAGGAACTGAAACTAATTTTCTCCAGGCTCAGTTCTGTGCCCTCACCGTAGGGAGCCACCAAAAAATTGAGTATCTTCACACAAGCAGCCTCTGGGAGTCGGGTCAGCTTCCCACAACACATAATAATTCCTCTCGTTAAAACCGGACGTGCAAACCAATGCCTAAAGTCCTCACCTTTGTGTTTCTCTGGTTTTACTTTAAAGTGTGGCTGTAAATGCCTCAGAAAGAACATCACCGGCTCTACCTGCGAACTGACATGAACAAGATTTAGCTTAAACTCAAGCCTTACGCAGACGGCACTGCTTTCATGCAGGACACTGGTATTCACAACAGCCAGCATGCGGAAGCGGCAGCTGCTTGGTTCCCCCGTCACTGCTGTCCCCACCCCACAAAGAGCAGACATAAACCAAGGTGAGCCCCACATAGAAACACAGAGCAGAGAAATGTCATTTCCCCCCTCACAAATCGAGCAAAAAAATTCACTTGGGGAAAATCTAAACATTTCCCAACACTTTGGATCCAGGATGAGGAGTGCTGAGCCCTTACCACTCTCTCTAGGCTCGGAGCATCTCGTTAGGTGCAGAAGTTATCTCTGCCTTGTTTAAACAATTAAACTATTGTTGAAGCAGCGCAAATGGTGCCGGGGCTTCCAGGAAGATACCTCCTCTATTGGGTGGTTTTCAGGAATGCTCAGACACTGATCTTTTACATCAATACAACTGAAGTGATCAAAACATATACTTTAACTGTTTACTTAAGGATGCATCTGTTGCAAGCTGTGATTTTTTGAAAAATCTGTCAGAGTCAGGAGCTGATCCATGTAAGAGAAGAGAACAGCTTTCTGGCCAAAACAGCACCTTTCAATCCCTGCAAATGTTGCTGTATTTTAAAAACCAGATATTAGTGGCAGTAAATATAAATATTTTGCTTGCAATACTCCTGTTCTTATTTACAATTTACTTACAATGGGAAACATTTTTAATGGAATACAGCCTTAAAAATATCTGAGATTCCAGAAGAAAGAAAGAGGCATAAAAAAGGAAAAAAAAAAAAACCACAGACCTCTCTAACAAACTGCAGGAAAGGCAGAATTCATTTCAGACAAGTTTGTGTGAAATATTTTTCATTTCTGCTCATGTGGGATCACGCTCAACGGCATTTTTTATTTTCATTTTGGACTCAGTCAGCCTTACGTGCCCAAACTTTTGCTCAGTTTTTTCCACCGAGGTTTGCCTGATTTCAGCTCAACACCACTACAGTCTCAGAACACCTAGTGCAGGTCACTTCCAAACACATGTAGGCTCACGAGTTTAAAATAATCCCAAACAAGTTAGCGCGAAGAGACTATATGCACTTCATTCCTTCAAGAGCTAACCTGACAATCTTGGCTGAGGTTTATTCTCTGTCACTACCATTAAGATCAGAGAACTCATCCTGCCAAACATAGAACCCACACAAAATTCACGGGGTATTGATTTATTTCAGAATTTAAGGTTTCTGCAAGTTATGTCCCACTTGGTTCTGGAAAAAAAAAAAAAAATGTAGCCCTCTAATTACGAGCCCATTGTGCTACTGGACAAAGGCACTGCCAAAAATGAGTTTAAATTCATTAAAATTCTTTTAAGTGCATTTTCATACCCTTATGCAACCAAGAGGAACGGTACTGACTGCTGCAACATGATGTTCTCAAAGGCACTATGTGACACATCGACAACTCGTGTTCAACTCTCCTGAAGGGAAAGAAACAACTTCTCCATTTGGCATAAGAATTTGAGTCATTTGACCATGATTACATGGCATATCATTGAGAGAGAAAGGGCTTGCTTGTGGATATGGCGACTCAAGGGACCTGGGCTAAGTCCTCCATACCGCCATGGTATGTCCCACGTAGGCCACCTATGAACTTCAGAAGTCAGAGAAACAACAAGTTCTTGACATCCCTCTGAAACAGCTAAACCCGTTACAGACACTTTGGCCTTGGAAAGTCCTCTGTGCCCCTGTCTGCAGAACGGGAGCAATGACATCTCCCTGTTTTACCAGGACGTTCATGTGTGGAGAGAAGCGCAAGAGGCTGAAGTATTCAGGCACTATTGGGGCTGACCAAGGTAAGAGAACCCTCCACAGGACTTGGGCTCCCAGAAGCCATCTGACAGCACAATTCATGTTTTCTAATTAAAAAAAAAACAACTTGAAAATGGTGCGGAGGAATGGGCTGTATCCTCACAGGGCTCCGCACCTCGCTCATTGCCATATGAAATCATGAAAACACACCACCTGGTTTCTTGGGGGGCAGTTTAAGGAGGAGACAAGCAATCCCAAGTCCTCCTTTTGCTCCGAGGTGCACGGCTGTCTTCTCAAGGCCACGCAGAAATTCTTTAGGAAGCGCCAGGAATACAAGCCCCATTTCTTGGTGCTGGTACTGGACGCACAGCATTTCTAAGAACATTTTTCTCTGCCATTCGTCTGACCCCGGGAGCACTCCCACTGCTCCGCGCAGGCAGCCATGGAACGCTCTGCCAAACCCTATCAATTATTTAGCGTCAAAAGGAAGACTTAATCTGTGTGATAAAAGAATGGATTTTATCTAAGGCTTGTTCCCCTTAAAGTGATTTACACAACTGCCCTCTCTAGTTGCTTCCCTTAACGTAATTATTTACTTTTGCATTAATAGCCTTCCTCCACTTGGGTTATTTTTAGCCTTTTTTGTAGCCTTTAGAAATTACTAGGTTTTTTCCTTGTCTTTTTAGTGGGGACTTTAAGTTGCCCATCCCTCTGAACAGGCTGTTAAAACACTAGTTTTGTCAGTGCTGGTGTAAAGCTGGAACCGCTTCCCAGAGCCACGTTGACACCTGGGCGTCGAGTTTGCCTCTGACTTGAGAAGCCGCGGGGTGAGATTTCAGTTCAGAGCTGGCAGTCAGGACTTTCAAACTGTTCATCAGGCTATGGACTGATGAACGTGAATGAAGGGCTTTAAAGCATTAATCTAGTCCCACCTTGGTTCCTTGCTTTAACCACACTCTGCAATTTTGGCCAAGTCAGAAAGACTGGGATTTGTCCACGTAACATTAGCCACCTCAAATCAGGCATGAATCCCTCGAGGGAACAAAGCAGGCATCTCCACAATGTGATTTACTCCACCCTAATGCAAAGGACTCCTAAACTAGATGCTTAACATTTAGGCAGCCAACCTCAGCCAAAACAAGTCCCATTCCTGGTCCCGCACAATTATGGCAGGCTCAAATGCCACAGTTAATGGATGGCATCAGGACAATTAATTTACAAAATCTGTGCAAATTCTCAGATGCTCAGGCAAAAAGCTGCAAAAGAGACCAAAAAAAAAAAAAAAATGGGGACATACTGGCAGGACAGAGGAGACAGTCCAGGAAAGGACCATGATAAATACAATCCATTATCACCACTGGATTTTCTCACTTGACTATAAATGACCAACTCACAAATAGGTACGTTTAGCATCAGTTAAAAAGGTTATATTTAGGTAGCCTCTCTGAGAGCCACTTCACCGAGGTCTAAAATGGATCCACAGAAAAGATATATCAGTACTTGCCAGAATAAGCTTTTGGAGTTTATAAAATAGTAGAAAAGTGGAAGTTACTATTATTATGACTATTATTAATGATAATAACAACACACACTCACAAAATACAAAGGCCTTTCAGGTGGTACTTAGTGGTTGGGATCATCAGTGCCAGAACCAGCCTGTGAAGAATACCTTTTTTTATTTTAAACTCATAAAAGCTTTTCAAGCTGGCATGCAATCCTGCAATGTGGTTAGGGATAAGATTAAACTGCTCTGTCTTCAAAGTACCTCGGCATCTGTAATGGTCTGAAATTGCAGGAACTTTTGGTATGACAATTTGAGGGAGTCGTATACAATCAGCGAATGATGCTGGCTGAGATTATGCAAGTTGCTGCATCATCAAATGCTTTGGTGATATGGACTCTAGCCAAGAAGTCTGAAAACATTAATGGTTATCCACTCTGAGGTTGCACCTTTGCCCACAGGGCTGGCTACCACACAAGAAACCCAGTATAGGGGCTGGGGAAGGAGGATTTCCCCATGAGGGAAAAAAAATCCAAGTGGCCAAGAAGCAGGACTCCAACCACTTGATTAAGCAAAGGAAAGGGTTACCCAATAGAGATGAATTGCTGACTATTTTAGAGAACAGAATGGAGAGACTCAGCGTCACAAGCCATGGATAGAGGAAAGAGGGCAAGCAGAAGAATAGACGTGCTTTTTGTGGCACAGTTTCTGGCAATTTTAACGACTAAAATTCTGTTATATGTAGCTGAAGAAATAAACCTGCTGCTTCCAGACTGCAACTCCACCATGCCCGCACACCAGATACTGCTCATTGAACATAAAAATGGTGCAGCATGGTTTTAAATTCATCCACCTCTACACGGATTCTTCTAAACTATCCCAAAGAGCAGGTTCCAGGTGACCAGTGTGATTCAAAGCTGGCAGCTAGTCACAGGCCTCGATATCCTACGACTGAGCAACAGCCTCGACATTGCACCAGTCTGGGCATCTGAGACCTCTGGCTTCCCAAAGGGACGTGAGTGGGTACCCAAGAGAAACCTGTAGGCAATCTAGCCAGCCAGAAAGACTATGGCAGCAAAGAAACACACTTTTAGACCCAACAGAATTAGTTACCTTTATTTAAGTCTGACAGAAATGTTCAGGGACGAAATATTATTCTTGATTGTTATCACTCTTACGGCAGTCTTGCACTGAAGCCCTAACCCAAGGTGGGGGCCACTGAGCCATACGCAGTAGACACATGATAGAGACAGTGGCCGTCAGGAGAATGTCACAGTATAAACTACAGCATTTTCTCTTCATTCTGTTTTAACCACTTGCCCCCCTCCCTCCCAGAGGCAACACAGACTCTTCTGTTAACCACATATCTCAAAGTTTTAAGTTGTATACATACAGCAAAGCAATGCAGGGCAGGGAAGCTAAGAATGCGCTTGTACTGGTTATATTATTTTTCCTGGAAAATGTGAACAACTGAATGAAAAACACTCTTTGGAGAAGATCCCTGCCCCTCCGGGGTGGACAGAGGAGATGACTTCATAGGGGCTGTTCTCCTTCTAATTTGTCTGAGTTTCAGGCCGCACAAACTATATTTTTTTTCACAGCACTGAAGTCTGTTGGGATGCTGGCATTTCCTTCTCCTCATTTACATGGTCTTCCCATAATCCAGCACTGAGACAAGCCAAACTGCACAAGGAATCCCTGCCAACGCCACTCGGGGCTTGCTTACAGAAGACCTCTGGAGAGCAATGGGAGGTGCTCCCTGCCCTTCTCCTCTGCCTATGAAAGGGCTGAGTGTGCTACTTCTGCAGCACTGAGCATTCCCACCAGCCCATAAATCAAGTGACCAAGCTCCATCCCCATCTCTGATCCACTGCAGAAAAGCCCCACGCTCTGCCCTTACAGCACACGCAGGGCGAAGTGCTGTATTTCATCAACTGAAGCCTTAATATCAGAGGAGAGTCGTTACCTCCCGGAAAAAAAGTGTAGCCAGAGTCTTACTGGTTCTGCAGCTTGGTTTCCCCATGTTTACACCAAATGACTTGTTGAACTTCATTATATACAAAGTATTTCCATAGATCAGAGGCAGGGAGACCTGTGCAGCTAACATAAAATAAATTACCACCCCGTGATAAATGGTTCTATTAGCAATCCAGATTGTTAAACTCAGATACAACAGGATGAAGGGAGCACTGCCCCATTCATTCTCCCTGCGGCAGATACTGAGTTGTAAATAGGTTATTTTGTGTGTAAATAACACATTAAAACTCAGCATTAGCCGTGTCTTTTGATAGAGAGGAAATTGTTCCAAATAAATAATCTCGGACAGGAATGTAAAATAAGCCAGATTTAATAGTGCATGCCTGCTGCAGCCGTGTTAAACATGACTAAAATGATAAACCCCAGAATATACTAATAGTAAACTATGCTCTGACATCAAAGTAATGAGGCTGTATTTTTACCCAGCTTTAGAAATGCTAAAATTAGTCTTGACAGAACCAGACATCAGAAAAATGTTTCAAACATAAACACCATCAATTTGGGAACTTGGTGTTTGTGTCATGTTGGGGTGGGGTGGAGAGGGAAAGGTGCATTCTGGGCCTTGTTAAAGTCAGGCAGTTAGCATTTAGGAGAATTTGTATTTAATTTTTATTACAAGATGAGAAACCCATCTTCCTAAATATCTCTGCTCATTTAAAATTCTCCTCCAGCCGCGTGCCTGGGCTTCCTCGTGCGTGCTGATACGGAGGGTATCGCAGTGCTAGCCTGGAGGACCCAACCCAGTCTCACTCACGTGGTGCTCTGCTCCAAAGCCTCTTACCCTACGCATCAATATGCACTTTTGCACTCAACAAAAGGGTTTTCTGAACATGAAGTGTTACGAGTTGCCCTTCCAGAAGTGTAGGCATCAAAAGTGAAAGGCTCTTCTGCAGATCTAGATGTCTATAGGTCTTACCCACTGTCATTAAAACCAGCTTCCATCTCCGTCACACACACACGCGCGCGCGCACCTATTGAAACGGAAGAGAGGAGCTTTGACTCCTTGGCTGGCATGATTTATGGAAAAAGAGAAAATTAGGAGACTTCCCTGATGTCATTTCTGTGAGACCAATTTCTGAATATCTGATCAATGAGTTACTATACAAAAAAAAGTCACAGAAGATCTCTAAAGTGGCAGCCTCAGTAGACTAAAAATATGAGACACAGATTGTTGGTATGAAAGGACTCTTCTCCACTGACAGCGTCAACAATACCGAGCTCTTTTCCTACAGCCATAACTTAGTTTGTTCGAGGCTGCAAACATTTGTGACAAATATCCAAAGCAAGAGAAGTACAAATGGATGCTACACATATTATTACCTTATAATAATAATATGGTCTAAATAATAATATAATAAAATAGCTGTTCTTCAATTATTTGACTAATATTCAGTTTATTGCTTCAATTACCTTAATTATAAATAAAACCGTATGAATCTATTCATTCCTACAAGGGAAGACGAAAACCTTATGATCTGAGAAACATGCTATGTTGGCACTCCATCTGTGTGACTCCATAGAATAAAGGAGAAAAAATGTGTTGCAAATTACGTTCGTTTGGCTCCGGAGAGCAGCTTGGTGATCTGCAGCACTAGCTGCGCCTTGCTGCCACTTTCTCACATGCTAGTACAAAGAGTAAAACCTCTACAATAAATAAAATCAAGAGTTTGTCTTGGATGAGAACAAAGACTTGTTTGCATGGCCCCAAAGCAGGGTGGGGAGCTCCGAGACCCTCCCTTTAATGCTGTTCCCCTCCTCAAGCTGAACATTGTAATTAATCTCCACTCCTCGTTTCCTTTCTTCTCTAAGAATATGAGCATAAATACGTATATTTCTGGCCTGCTATGAGTAATTACACTACTTTAGTGAAGCAAATACGTTATATTAGCATGAACACAACGTAAATACAGTCTCATCGCTACCCAGCCTTTTTGTTATCATCTGCTAAATCACACCTTGCAATTAACTGATGTTATAAGACAACTTTGTATTAATTTTTCTACTCATAAGCACACACATCGCACTGCTCCCTTTCAGGAGCACGTATTATGTCTAGCCAGAATTCAAAGGAAAGCCCTCCAAACCCCAAGAGCACGTGCATCACCTGCAGAGTCCCGGGGCCAGCGTCCGATCGCACCCTGCTTCACTCCTAGCCTTTTTAGGTCATTTATGAGCACTTCTCTTCACAGCATGACATAGATTTTGCTCTTTACATCTCATTACAGAACGCTTTCATCATGATTCTCCTGACATCTTCAAACAATCCTCCACTTACTTCTCCACTTCCTCTTAATAAAAGGAGAAATATTGAGCCCGTAAATCATTCTTTCCAAAAGCAAGAGCACACTGCCAACGGGACATATAATCCTGGACACTTAAAAAACAATCATGTCTCCAATGATGCCAAATGGGCCAATGGACACTCCACCTTGGGGGCATCCTCATTTCCATTGCATCTCTGGAAACGCGGTGACTGCTTCCTCGGTGGAAGCACTCCCAAGGCAAGTGCCAAGTGGGGAGAAGGTGTTTATTCGCAACAGCACATTTGTGGGTTTTGAATTTTAGCACATGCTTGGAATTTGTTGGCACCAATCAGCCCTTTGGACCTGCCAGCCACTGAGATGTTGCCTCGAGTAGGCTGCCTCCATGGTTCGTACAGCTTGTGCTTCTTCAATAGGGATCAAAATCTGCTGGGGGGTGGTAGGCTTCTGCATGTTGCTGTTTCTGTCGCCCGGTGAGCCTTCCTTTCTGCCGCTTTGCATAGTGCTCACCAGGAAGGTGAGCAGCAGGAAGTTGTGTTTCTCTCCAAACAACTCTGTGTAAAAGATTTTCTAGTTCTTTTTAAGAAAAATTTTCCTTTGGCTAACAAAGTTTATCAAGTACGTGAACTAATCCGACAGGTTACATTCTAAGAGCTGCTACCTTATTCTGTACATCTGAATCTTCCCAGGTCAACGTGGAAACAAAAACCAGGTTACCAGTGTGTTGAAAAGGAAGGATAGATAAAGCAGATTTAAGCAATTTGGGCTGGGAACTATCTTCAAAACTCAGCCAACAGAAAACACAAACTCTCCAGCCGAGCTGCGTAAGAAACAGAGGAGCCCGCAGTGGAGTCGTGCTGGTCTCCGGGGGTGATGAGAAACCGCCCCGCAGTGAAGGAAGGGGAGGGGAAGGGTTCATTTTGAGGTAGACTCTGGCTAGCAATAAGGTATATTTTAAAGAGGAAAAAAAAGCCGTCTGCAAAGTTTACACAGCTGGGATGTCTCTTGTCGCATCCGAGCTGGTGCGGCCCCTTCTAAGTTTGTCTCCTTACGCTCTGTCCAGACAGGACGCCCAGTCCCGGTCCCCAGCAAGGGCAGCGTGGTGCCTCCCTGGCGGGCACAGCCTTGCCCCACAGCTGGACCCACCATGAAGAGCCCTGGCACCAATTTGGAGATCCACCAGCACATGTGTGCCAGTGAGGAATGTGTTTTCTGGGGCTGTATTTTGCCTGCCGTAGCGGGTGAGAGGAGGCAGGATCAACATGCCTGCATGTCCCCCCGCACGCTGCTGTTACACCCGCCAAAAACTACCCCACATTCGTGGGTGTCCACGAGAGCTTCCCAATTGACTTCCACACCAGCAGGACAAAAATCTTGCCAAAAACAGTGACAGAAAAAGAAATCAGGACCTGAGCTATTTCTGCCATGAATGGAAACGGCGCAAACGAGGGGGTTTCTTTGTGAACCTTCTTGCACTGGGACTGGACAATCCCAAATTCCTCCCTAACCATGAAATCCCATCAGCAATGGCTGAAGATGGCGCAGTCTGTTTAGCTCATTAGCAGGATGACAGCCAGCATGAAACATCCCTCCCTGACCATGATAACAGGGAGCTCCCCCAGCTCCAGCCAGCCACCCTTTACCCCCTCCATGGAGGAGCAGGAGGCACCGTGCTGCCGACACCACACAGCGCCAGTCGGACGGTGGCAAGCAGTGACAGGATGCATCAACTCTCCAATGGCCACCTCTCACCACCCTTCCTCTCCCTTGCCCCAAGACCAGTTCTCTAAGAGCGCCGGTGACTTGCCACGGTGCAGTGACGTTTGGACGCCATGCGGTGACACGCTTCCCGCTCCTGTGACCTCCGATGGCCGAGAACCCCAATAAACTCAGCGTGTTCACAGGAGGACAGATGCCACCGTACTTATTAAATTCTTACAGTCTAATGAAAAACACCCCTGCTGCTTTCAAAGTGTGGAAAACATAAAGTACCTCCTTGTGGCACTGCTGCTCCTGCAGCTGCTAAAGGAGTGGGTTTCTTCCCCGTCTCCGTAAAGCCATTCCCCTCCAGAACTGCACCTTTCCCTTCTTTTTTCCCAGCAGCAGTTGAAGCAGAAGTTTCCATCTTAGACGTGCATCTTCCAGCTCAGCAACCCTACAGGACACAAAACAAAACCAGATTCTGGTCACCACTCACAAAACAGGCAAATTCAGCTCCATAAGGAAGCAGCCGATGGTTCGGCAGAGCTCAAAGGCAAATGGGGAGCAGCGAAGATTTCCTGGCTTTCTAAATCTAGCGGCGCAGCCAGTGCAGGCAAAAAGGGCACAGCCCTGCAAAGGGATGGGCATTCCCACATCCCGCTGGCTGCAGGTAATTGAAGACCTAAAAGGATCAGAACCAAAATAAATTTTTTCCCCACTTAAACTTGGGCTGTATAATAAAAGGGTGTAAAGGGCTTTCCAGGATTAAAGGACAGGTGAGACACAAAAATTTAGCATGGGTAAAACCAATTTGTCCATCTTATACGTGACCTGGCCCATCATCACAAAAAACTGAGTCAGCTAAAAACTTTCAATAAAAATACAGATAAAAATACATTTAAGGTGAGGTGGGTTTTATTCTCCATCCAGTTGGTGCTTATTCTGTGTGATGGTTCTGAACCAGTGCCCTGACCAGAACATTTCAACAGTGATTACAAGATAAGCCATATCTGGGTCTGCCAAAGCCCATCCAGCTCCCACTGGTAAGGACTGACGTCCACCAATTCCTGACTCTCCCAAGCAAGTTCTTCCGTCCTGATCAGTCGCATCTGAAAATCAGCTACAGCTTTAACCCCCATTACAAATGTTGAATTAAGTGCCAGTGAAAGCTCCACAAAACAAGAAGATACCAAAGCACAAACCACCTCTTTGGTTTTGTTTTGTTTTTGTTTTTTTTTTTTTAGTTAGGTTCATGAAAAATAACAGCTCCTGAACTTTTTTTTAAGTTTGATCATTTGTTCTGCATGATTCAAATGTATCTCATCTCCCAAAAGCCATCAAATGTGTATCCCAAATGTAACGTAACGATAGGGTTTCTCTTAAATGAGGAGGCATGCTTCCTTTCTGACTGCGAATAGTTTTGTTCGCCCCGTTTTAACTTGTTTTATTTCAAATGTCTCCACGTGACTCCTGTTTTCGCAGAACCCACACAGTTACCTGGCACTACCGGCCTCAGGCTGGTCTTGGGAAAACCCACGGCTAATTCCTCCTTTCCTTTCTAATTTTAATGCAGATCTGCAATTTTTCACATGCAAATTTTCAGATGCAAATTTTTTCAGCTCCTGAGATACTCTGGAGCACACTGGCTGTTTACCTTAATGGAATCAGCCAAAAAATGTCTGGGAAACCAGAAAACTGGTTTTTGTGCACGGGTAGTTTTACTGCCACTGTGCCAGCTCAAACTTCCCTCCCTTCACTTTGAAGGATCAACCGACTCCTGAACATCTTGGATTAAAAAATTAACACTCCTAAAAACTTTAAAGCACATAAAGATTTCAGGAACTCCCATGTGCGATCCGTAACTTTTACCCTTTAGTCACATGTGACTCTGGCATAAGCACTTCATTTTGTGGTTGGGTTTGGTTTTTTTCCCCCCCTCTCGCAATTTTGCTAGGTTTCAAACTGGTTTTGTGCTGTAACTTCAGGACAGACAAGCAGGAAAGTGAAGCCCCTCTTTCCCCACTATGTGATGAGCTCCACAGCTCAGCACAGAGCCCCATGCTCCCAGACTCCGTCGCACCCGCCATTGGAGACGCTCCATGTTGCACCACCGTTCGAGACAGGCTGTCCCAAACCCCTTCCTCCTCCACTCAATGGCTACCTTAAAACTTTCCTACAAACACAAAGCCACTCTTGCTGGCACCTCAGAGGGACCTGGTGTGTGGTGGATGCGGTTCTCCAGCATTGCCGCCACCACCTGGGCTTCAGAAGGTTGGTGACCCACCGAGCGGCTGTGTGCTGCAGCCCCAGCAGCTTATTTTGGGAGCCTTCAGGCACAGCTCGCGTTAATGGGACCACTAAGTGATGGATCTGCGGTCACAATTTGCAGCTGTAAACAGCCAAGCTTGCATTGGAAATGACAGGACCCACAATTACAGGCTTTACAGATGACACAAGGCTCCAGTGAATACCGAGGTGGCCCCCCGAGGTCCTGCCCCGGCATGTGCTGGGCTTGATGGCAAACATGGGACAGGTTCCTGAGGGCCAGGACTTTACAGCGGTTTAATCCAGAAATCAGGTTGGGTTACAGACCACGTATGAAATAAATACACTCAAACTGGAGGAGTATTTGACCTAGGTCTGACAGCCTGGGCTTCCGTTCGTTAAGCAAATAAACTTCAGAGGCTATATTACTAGCCCCCCACCTGTTTCTTCTTAGTCCTTCCTTTCAAGGCTTTGCACTTTTGTTTGAAACCAGACGCTCACCCTCACACACCCCCCCAGCCTCCCCCCTCCCCGGTACCCTGACCCTGGGGCAGCCCCATGGTGCTAGAGCTTCCTCGGGGGGCTCGGAGCATGGCAGCCAGGGAGGGGAAGGAAGAAACTAGTCACAGGAATCCTTCTCCTATGAAACGTGCAGGTTAGAGCCTTGCTTTTTTTTCCAGAGAGGTTCCTGAAGTGAGATCTCTAAATCCCTGCCACAGACGCCCCAGTAGGGACCCAGTTTTTCCAAATGTGTCACTTATCCAACTGGAATTCAAGAAGAGACCAGGCTCATATTTGAAAATCTGGCCTTTGTAGCTGTATGACCTCTTTTCAGATGAATTATGAATTTAAAAAAAAAAAAAAAATCAAGTGCTTCTAATAAACGGTTGCATTAAACAGGTAAATCCTTTTCAAATGCTGGATTAGAAGAAAAAAAGAATGCAACTGCTCTAATCTTACAGGATTTAGGGTAATAAGTCTATAATTAATTTTCCTTTGTAAAGGTGCTTGGGGCAGAGCAGGCTGGATGCGAGGCTCCAAGCTTTTCCCCAAGTCAGCAGCGACCAAAAGTCCTGCTCCTTCCACAGCCACCCACAACCAGAGCTGGCCAGCCCAGCCCAGGAGGACACGAGCATCCTCCCCGGCTGGATCCTGCCCTGCTCAGCACCTCTACCCACAGACGGGGACAGAGACCAGGGAGAGAAGGAGCACCAACACGGATTTCATATCCCACCTCCTGAGGTTTGGTGGATGATGGCTGAGCATCAGCGACCAGCAGACTCCCTTCGCTGTGCTTTGGTGGAGTGTGTGACCAGGACACAGCGCTGGAGATTTAGGTTCCCATCTTGGCTCTGCTACAGTCTCCTCTGTGTCTCTGGGCAAAAAGCTTAACCTCTCTCGCAGCCAGTTTCCACAGCCGTAAAATAGGAAACAGTAAATAGGAAACAGTACTTTGCCCTATTTGCAAAGTGCTTTGAGATCCTCGGAGGCACAAGGCTATGGATGTATTTTTATTACCAGTATAAGAAGATATATTGATGGAGGCAGTCAATCCACACCATCCAGGAGCACAACATTCATTTTTTTGAAGCAATACATAGTTTGCTTTCTGTTCAATGCTAAACTTTTTCTGCCGCTCTGTGCCACACAGAATTTATAAATTCAATGACAGATTAATCTTAGCAGCGAGCCATTTGGCATGAAAAAGGGTTTCACAGGGAGCCTGCTTTTTCCTGTAAAGAGCATGCATTTAGGAGTGACTATACAGAGAAAGACCCTGTGCACTTATTCAAGCACAAGGCTCTGCCCTCCGTCATTACTCAGAATTAGAAACCCAGAATGGATTACCCAGATTGTTCCTAAGGTTTGTAGCTTTCTCTGCAGGAGGAGGGTTGGGTAATTGATTTTGACACTAATACCAGCACTATTCATATGCCCCGTAATATAATTCTGCAGCGATGCTAAAAAAGCAGCCATCTGAGATCTGAACAAGGAAAGTGCTATATGATTTGCCCTAGACAACCCTAGCTATTTTAACAGCTGCGTTGTATATTAAAAGGGAGAAATCCCAACAGAATTAAAAACAACAAAGTCACATTTGCCTTTGAGGGAAAACAAGAAGCCGTAAACTTTCCTAATAAAACAATCCCTCCCGCTAAGTGCTTGAGGAATGGTCGAAAGTGCTGTCCCAAAATGCCTGTCTCTTTTGGAGGGGCTGCCAGCAAACTTGGGAATAAACTGATCCTCATCAGCTGTACTCCCCCCCACACCCTTTTTCTTGAAAAGGCATTTTTTCCTTCTTCGGGAATTTTTCTTTCATCAGGAAACCCCCTAACTCCTACCCCAGATAGAGCAGAAAACACAGGTTTCTGCCCCCCCCCCCCCCCCAAGCTTTTCTGTGAAACACGAATCACCGATTTTGGCCGCGTCTCCTCAAAGACTAAGTACCACCGTGGGAGTGAGCCGCTCTGGCACAGGGCGGGCACCACCAGTAATGCTGTGACACAGGTCTAATCCTCCGGAAGCCACCACAGCCGCTGAATGACACCTTCATGCCTGGGAGCCCCACAGGGAGGCAGGAAGGGGTTTCCAAAGGAGGCTTCCAGCAGCCATCCTGCTTTTTTGAATATTCTGGGCTTTCTCAGACTGATGTCTATCCTCTCCTTCATTTTAAGTTTATCTCTACCTGACCTCCTCACGCACAGCCCCAGCAGTGCCAGCGATGTGCCATCACCCCCGAGGGGACACAATGGAGGTGACACCAGCACCACCTCCACCCCAGCATGGCCAGGACGAAGCCCCACTGCTGGCGGCTCCTGGCGTGACCGAGGGGAGCTGGGATAACCAAGGGGAGCCTTGGCACAGCTCTCGCCAGGTTTGTCCTCACGCACCCACAGGGAGATACTTTATCCATTCTGCCACATTGCCTCCCACGTAGAGGCGATACCACGTTTGATAACTAAAACAGCATGCCAGGAAAAGCTAAGATAAACAAAGAGATACTCCCACCATCTCTTCTTTTGCAGTGGACTGTGTCATACAGCTCAAGCCTTCTGAATACACGCTCTGCTTATGAAATTCCGTGTGAGCCAACTGTTTTGAACATTGGCTTAATACAGTGGCTGCTCTGAACCTTTTCAGTCTCCCAGGGTTTGAGCCGAATTATGTTCTCAGTTACACGGAAGTAGCAGCAGTTAACTCGGTGAAGTCATAGGCTCTATACCACAGCAAAACTTGACCCTTCTATTTTCTTTTATATCAGCAACAGTTTCAAATTACTAAAGTTTTTTCTGCACACATACTGCTACTAAATGTTGGGACTATCCAAACATACTGGCTGTCGCTGAGGGATCTACAAGTGTTTACAGAATATCAATCTCAAGTAAAAGGAGCATAAATATTAATTCAGAACTAGTCACATTTGGGGTCTTCCTGACACAAGGCTCCCTATCATGACATTTCTCAGGAATGATCTGCTTGGGCCAGTCCTACAGAGTTCATTACGCATGGAAATTACTGTTGGACGTTGGGGCGTGCACATGTAGAGCAGTAGCTGTCTGTCTGGAGGCCTCTGCTGCCCCTTCCAAGCTTGAGAAGCTTCTGTGGTGAGTCCATACCAGCCTCTGGGAGATGTTATGGGGAAGGAGGAAAGTAAGCGGAGACAACTACATGCTGACAGAAACAATGTTAGGAGGGCACAGAGCTGCTCAGAGCTTCTTCCATTTTTCTACCTCCTTCACCAACTCCTGCTTAGAGAAGAGCAATACTGGGCTGCGGAAGGCAGGGTGGAGGGAGTTGTGCTGGCTTTCAGCAAAGAGGATAGGAAGACACCCAAGTTCTGCCCACCCACCCCCAAATGGAAGGCTAAAATTGCTAAGAAAACTGGGCATTCACATAAGGCTTCACCAAAGAGTTCCAGCCTGTGGCAAAAGTTGCATCACTCAAAAAAATGAAGTGGGGGGGGAAAAAAAGAAAAAAAAAAAAAGAGACAAAAAAACCCAGGAGAGTTGGCAACACTGCAATAGTTATACAGGTTCTGGAATGTACAAAGGCTGAAATCAGAGACTTAGCATCTCTTTTGAACTTCAAAAACAACAAGTCTCTTCAAATCACTCTGTTAATTGGCTTTAAATTAGAGTTCTAAGTTTAATGAACAAGTCTTTCGCATACAGCATGAAACGGATACGCTTCTAGATTAACTTCCTGATCAACACCATCTGCCATTTCCATATGTCAACGGCAAACCAAAAGCACAAGGAAGAAGCCACTCTTGCCTTATTGTGAGGGGTCAAAGTGCACCCAGGACTGCCTGGTGCTTGGTAGTGTTTCTCTGTAGTGGCATAACTTCAGAACATCACCAGAACAACCAGCTCCAGGAGAGCCAGGGATATTCCAGGCACCAATGGGCACAATTCCACCTGGAGAGGTAAAGAAAGGAGGCAAAGTATGGAAAAATGCATGACGTGAAGGAGGCATGAGACAAAGAGGGATGTTTGCAAGTATGATTGGTTGGATGTGGAAAGAGCAGGGGGTTTCTGAAGATGTAGAAGAGCCTGGAAGACAGAGAGGAAGCTGAAGTAATGGAAAAGAGGGATGAATTTACAGACTAGAAGTAGGTAAGAACTTACTGAAGAATATGGGTGAATGGAAGTACAGGCACAAGGGAGGCAATGACAAATCCTGTGGAGAGATAAAAGAGTAGCATGGGAAAGAGGAAGAAAGAGGCTGCAGACAGACCTGGTGCCATGGGAGACAGAGCTACATAGCCCTTCTGGGGAAGAGGAGGGCAGGGCACGACGTCTAGCATGGGCAAGGACGGAGCAGGGGAGCATGGCACAGAGGGAAGAGAGACAGAAAGCATTCCGGGAACTTGCAAGGAAGGAAAAATGGAGAGATAGAAGGGTCTCTGATGGAAGAAATATGCCCTGAAAACATCTCTGAGTGCTGTCCCTCCTTACACTGACCGCAGTGGCCTTCCACTTGCGTCAAACAAGGCCAGTGGAGTTAGTAGTGGTAATCAGAAATTATCACCATCTGGAAGGTCTTGAAGTATTCAGCTACCTGCTCCAGAACTAGCATTCATCAGCTGGATGCTCCTTGGAGACTTTCCAGCAGGGACCAGACACTAACGGGCCCTGGGCAGCAAGGGTGCAATGCCAGTGTCTGCACAGGGGCACCCAGCACCCTGGGACCCCTGGTCCTGGGTAGAGCTGACAGATGTGGCACAGGACCTACAGGAGACATGCATCCTTCAGGAATGTCAACCAGAGGCCAGGCTATCCTAGGACACTCTGTGGCATCAGATGACAACACTGAGGCCACTGAATTGAAACATAAAAGGTTTTTCCCTTTCTAAAGCCATTTACTTTCAGGGCTGTGGTTACTGGAAAGGAGATGATGTTGAATAAAGGAACTCACGTTTCACCAGTTCTTTGGGTTTAGTCTGCTGTTCATATTTTTCATGAACTCTAATGTCACTTTAATGCTGATGCTTCCTTACAAATAATACCAATTTATAAAATATCAGATAAATTTGAATTGTTTCCCCACTTCAAGTATATTTTCAAGTTGCCAACCTTAGAGCCTTGCACAGAAATTATCTTTCTGATGCTGGGTTATAAACAATTACAATACATCATCAAAACATACGAGCAGACATAAAAGCTCAAAGCCAGACACAGATTCGGCATTGGTCCATGCTGAGGCATGCAGGCTGGGGTACATGACTTTCCCTCCTTTCTCTCTCAGAAGTTATCTTTGTTTCTTACTTTGGAAGAACTGAGAAGATAGAGTGGGGGCTGGAGGGAAGAGCCCTTTGTGGTGGAACAGGAAAACAAAGTCATGCTTGTACATTTACAAAGCCAATCCTACATGTCTTATCATGAGAAAATTTTTACTATGCGAATTCCAACATGCGAAAAACCGTCGAAGAAGATAATCAAGACACTCCTGCATTCAGACTCTGTGTTAACATGCTGCAAAAATATGGGAGGATGCACCCAGGTAAACAAAAGTTGCTCAAAAGTGATGCGTCACCATCACAACTGGTCCATGAATCTTCACTTGTTTTTTCTTTGTTTGTTTGTTTGTTTTTTGTTGTAAGGGAGAGAGAACTTTGGCAAAAGAGTTGTCTAAGTTTGTTTTTTGATGTAAATCCAAAGAAGTTGGAGAATTCTTGGAGAATTTTCTGGGTTTTTTCCAAAAAAAAAAAAAAAAAGACAAATATTATCTATATGTGTGCACACATATCTAATGAAAAAGTATTGTTTTCATTTTAGGAAACCTTTTGCACACCAGGAAAAAAAATAAAAAAGAGAAAATGAAGAAACCAAAAAACCCCTTCATCAAGTCTTCATGCTCCAACAAGAGCAGAAACTGTTAATAACTAACGTGTCAGATAAAACATCTGTGGTGCTTGGCAGATATACCAGGGTGGGTAACAGCTAAACACAGACTGTATTAAGACCAGGGTGGAGGACCAGCAGCTAAACTGTTTACAACAAAATTAGACTGTAATTCCAAATCAGTAATAATTAACCTATTGACTTTTCCGCAGGTTTATGAGTAAAAGATACTGAGAAAGTAAGTTTTAAGTACAAGTGGAGCAGAAACTCTGATTCTGAACAGAGATGGTTATGCAGGTTCCACAGAGCGGGTGAGGTTCAACACAAGAGATTTGTCTAAGAGGAAAAGACCTGCCTTGAAATCAGATTTGAGGGAGCTTTTGAGAAGGTGCAAGTGAATGTTTTGTTGGCTGGTGGTGACTGAAGGAGAATCCTCTCAGGGTTTCACTTCCGTACTCCAGTAGTTTGGGCACTTTCAACTCCCATGAACGAAACCCCAAATACAAACCACATGCAGTGAAGTTTAATGGATTTGCTTTATGTAGGGCTGGGATGAGTAATATTGTCTTGTAGTGACTAGTCCATACAGATGACACTGAACAGACTCCAAAGCTTGGATAAGAAAACCCTCATTTGTCTCAAGGAAGGAAAACCTTTATTTTCAGCAACGAAAGACGAAGGACTGCAGCCTCGCAAAAATCCCTATAGCAACTGGGTTCTTTGAGAAGATTGTTTCATTACAAAATTTTGGATTATTTTTAAACATTCCAGTTCACTTCATCAGCCTATTGAATCCTCCCTCCAGAGGCACACGTGTAAGTATGTAGAAAAGAGAAGCCTGGGAAGGAACAAGAATGTAATTAAAAACAAAAAAGCAACACTTCAATTGGCTCATTTTCCTCTGCTGAACACACACACACCACACAAGCTGCTATTCCACACTGGGTAGAAACACATATTGTCTTTATAAGACTACAGTTGCCAGCTGAAGGCAGGATGCAGACCACATAAAATGGTTGGCAATTCATAAACCGGAGAATGGAGAAAAATTCATCCAGATGGGAATGGGAGAAGAGTTTCTGATGGGATCGTAGAGTATTTGGGGTTGGAAGGGACCTATGGCGGTCATTGAGTCCAGCCTCATGCTCACAAGTAACAGAACACTTGCAAACCCCAAACCTGTTGAAGTATCTGACAGATGATGTAGTAGGAGAGGAGAGAGCTACGTGGGACATACCCATGAACCACAACGCAGCCTAGTCTGCAAGGACACAAGCACACCGGTGAAGAAAGATTCGAGAATGACCAAGAGTCCTTGCAAGAAACTTTATATCAGGGAGAAGGAAATTAATACTCTGAACAGTGCTCATTTCTGCGCTCTGCAACTCAAGGTACAGAGCTACATAAGATTCCAAAAATTAACGGTTAAGTAAGTGGTGAAAGGCAGAGCCCCTCAGCTTCCAGCAGTGCAGGTCCATCTTCTGCAGAGAAAAAAGTCTGTACAACGTGGCTAGCTGTCATTTCAGTGGAAGGGAATAAGTCTTTCAGGAGACAGGCTAAAGTATTCAGGAGGGTATTAAGCTAATGACAAAAGACAAGGGTGAAAATGAGCACTCATTTAGCCAGAAATCAAGATGTCAAGATTAAAATTAATCAAGGTACCAAGGGACTCAAACAGAAGAGATTCCTTAATTGTGTAGACTCTAACGCTGCGAACCTGAGTAATAAACAAGAAGTGGAATAGCTCATTTAATACACAAATTAGTCCTGACCAGTATTAGTGAATCTGGTGGAAACATTCATATGATTGGAGAGCTACAATCGCTTTGCGTATCAGTGACTGGAAACAAATACAGAGTCATGAAGTTTGTCAGTGACAAATGGCTGCAGACACAGTAAATAAAGGTGATTGCTTTGTACCAGCGACCTGCTCTCTATCCTTAGACGGGCTAGATACACAGATTATATATTTTAAAGCAACCACATACAAGGCCACACATCTGGAAAACAATTTATTAAAATGAAGGCTGCGTTTTGAGAAACACTGGCTGGAGATGACTTGAAGTTTATGGTGGGCAAACAGTGGCTGACAAGCTCTGTGGAGGTTGCCGGTATCCCAACAAGTAAAGCAAAATGTGTTTGCCTATGCAGAATTTGAGAGGTTATAATGCCTCTCTGTCTAACCCTGAATTGACTGTTAATGGAACACTAACACCCAGCTCTGGTGTCCACAACTCAAGCAGAAAGATGAAAATTGCGAAGTCCCCACTGCTATCCATAAGAAAAATGAAAGACCTCAGAAGAGAGGCGCTTGCAGAATGACCTGATCAGTAATATTAAAATATATAGAATCAACAAACATTTGGTAACAGATGGGTTTTTGACCCAGTGGTAAGTGACATTACAAGAATCTATGGCTAAACCAATTACAGTTACCTAATACCAATTACAAAGACTAAGAGCTAGGACTCAAATAAGAGAAATTCAGATTAGAAGCAAAGCTCCCTGTTTCAACAGGGAAGAGCACTGGATCCAGGCTGGTGGCAGACTCTAGGACTGCTGAGCTGACATTTTGTCCAGATGTTTTTCCAGAAGTTCTACTGTAGTCTAAGACTCGTCACTGGACGTGGATGGGTTTAAATACAGGAAAATTCTCTGATGGCGTTACAGAGAAAGTCAGACTAGATCAGCAGCTTGATCCTCTGTGATCTTACGCACCTATATATCAGTGTGTTATAAATTTGCCATACCTTCACAGATCAAAACGCGTGCATTTATAATCATTGAATCTTACTATGCCTGTCTCTGCTGATAAGCAAAACTAACTTCTACCTTCCAACTTCTCTATTTTTTCCTTTTGTGATAAGGACTTAGTAAGACTCAAGTAATAAACATCTCCCAGCACACGATAAACTCTAAGGTGTTTATGTCCTGCCAATGGCAATGTTGCCGAGTATACATTCCTTTACTATGCAGTTATGTCTACTGTGCTACAAGTATTTTGATGACTGAGACAGATATAAAACCGTTCACCAACAGAATATCATGCAATTTTTATTTGGTAGCCTACAAGAACTGACTTGGTTTCTTGGTCTGGCAAGTAGCTGCCAGCATCAAAAAAGAAAGAAATAACATGGCAATTTATTTCATTCTCCTGTTATAATAGCTAAGGGAGAAACCTCCCTTCTCAACCCCAGCAGTGGTGTCTCCATAGCCTACAGAAGACTAGGAATATGAGGAGGTCTGATCCTCTGCTGCCCTGCAGTATCTGTTTCACATACAAAACAAGCCGGGCTGACACGCCAGCACATCTCACGTCTACAAAGCTTACTGGAACAAAACCTAGCCTAGCAGTAAACTTTCAGCAAATGTCGGCAGGTTGCTATGGCTCAGAGGAATGGTTTAAGAACCACGTTGTGTACATGCAACTGGGCAGTTGAAGCAAGTGAAGCAAAAGAACTGTGTTTGGTGGTAACCAGGCCAGGGTCTGAGCACTAGAAGAAACATTCACTCTTGTTCGGTCCTCACAGCTATTCAGAAGCTACAACAGACTTCAGGGCACAGTGACTGCTGTGGCCACTAGACACCACACACAAAAAAAGTGGGGTTTACTATTTCATTACATAAGACTCAAATCACTAAGGCTAGCCTGAGAAGACCCTGTGAATACTTCCTCCTTGTTTGCTTTTGTTCCTTGATGTTATCTAATTTAACACAAAATGCAAAGGATTAATATAAATTCACACACACACGTATATATACAGCTTTTTAGTACTGCTAGTAATAGTTATTACTTATTCACCCTGTAGTTATTGTACATGATTTCTTTTCTGTATTAGTGCATATGATAATTACATTCTATCTCTGTATCTTTTTTCTGCACGCAAGCTTGTTGAGTTCTTCCTACAGAAAACAGTCAAAACAAGATAAGTCTTTTACCTCCCATCTACAACTCCCTGCTCCCTCCCTGCTCCTAAAGTTTCATCTGCTCTTCTCTAATCACCTCACTCCTCCACAACCATCTTCACAGCCACTTTTCTTGCTCTCCTTGCTCTCTCTTTTTTCTGCTCTTTTTCCTCAAACACATGGTCTGCCACTCTCTAAACACAAAATCCCACTTGTGCCTGTAACTCTCATTCCATCTTCCTCCTCGTTCACAGCTAAGCTGTATCCAATCTTCTGTACCCAGTTGCCTCTGGGATTTCTCTCCACTAAATCTTTCCTATATTTTACTCACAGATCAACCTAGTTCAGACCTGATTCCCTCCAACCAGACAGAAATCTCAGTCTGCCTCTCAAAAATCTTCTCACAGCAGTCTGGCCGTGGTTAGAAGGTGGCAAAGGATGCCAAATGCCGTAGAAGTGGGGTGGTCCTCAGGTTCCTCCAACCTCACGGTAAGATTTTGCCTCTAGGCCACCTCTGACTCCCGCTTCTTCCTTCTGCACAATGTCTCAGAGTTTGGCGCTTCCTTGAGCTTCCTGCTGCTCACCTACACATCTGAACTCAAAACACCAGCCCCTAAGCCATTCATTTTCATTTACAGCAAGTTCCTTTACATTGGCTCTAATGAGTACAAAGCTGATTTCACAGCCATTCAGAATGTGGGAGCAAAGAGCATTTTCCTAGCTTGTCACTTTGTTCCTGTCACTTTGCTTTACATCCTTTGATGGCATGCTCTTTTGTTTTGCTCAACCATTGTCTTCTCTTTCAAAGCCCTTCAAAGCCTACCACACTATGCTTTCAATCTCATTGGCTTCAGGGAGACTTCAGCAAATGCATATGCACGTTCTTCAATCAGGGACTAAATATGTGTTCTTTGAGTTGGTTTGGTCATACAGACCAGAAATATCCGTCCACTCCCAGTCTCATTCATAACTAGTTTTCACCAATGAAGCTATTGACTTGGAGTGCTTTCTGTTCTATTACAGGTCTCCAAGATGAGAATCAGATCCGTTTGGAAAATCAGGAACCAGTGAACACATCTGTTAGGATCCATTGTTCTGATTTTAGGCGAAACGCTGGGGTTCTTCAGGGTTTTTTCTCAAGTATTTTTTCTCAAGTAAGGGAATAACCATTTGCATAACTCATTTCTCATAACTCACTTGTCCCTCACTAAAAGAAAGAGCATATTTCTTATATCCCTTTGCTCTCTGCATAACACACAGTGTCAGGGCACCTCGACATTCAAAATTATACACTAGAAATACTGAAACACCTCTTCAAGTATTCATCCTAATTGCTGTCATAACCTAGCACTTGACTGAAAAGCAAGTTAGGTTTTTCTCTATGGAAGAAATTAAACGTACGTTATCTCCCATCTCTACAGTCATCCATGTGAGCCCAAACTTTCATAGAACTGAAGGCACAGGGATGGGGGACATGTCACCAGCTATAGATGCCCACACCATTTCTTGCTTTTAAACCACATCCACAGCTACCCAACATTTGGTACCACTTTGTACCCTTCGGCTTTTCCCCCCGCTTCCATACATTACAAGTGAGACAGCTCAACACACTTTCTATTTTGGAGCCAGTATCTCCACTGTAAAACTCAGATTTTCATAGATTTATTGCTAACTTATAAAACATTTATTAGAAAAACAGTTAGAAGAAAAGTATCGTTTGAAAAAAAAATTGTTAGCCATCCCCAAATCCTTAGTGGCATACTGAGAAAACATTAGATGTCTTCCCTTAGCACTCTTGTAACTGAAGATCAGTCTTCGTTTACATGAATATATCCAGGCAAATGCCTTCAGAGACACAAACCTGACACACGCACAGGGTTGGCTTTTCATCGCTGCACCCCACTGAGCTTTTTAGAGCAGAGGACCGGTAGCTGTGAACATTCATTACTGTTTAACCCTTCCCTTTTTCTGGCCAGCGCAATGACACAAAACACCCAAAGCCGCCTGGCTCCTGCCGCGTCTTCTGGTTGGGACCCGGACAAGACCATTCATACCGTGCATCTTGGAGAAAACTCTCCCAGCTTTTACCAGACCCGTGGCCTTTCGGATTACAGCCCCTACAGCGCCACAACCGCATTGGCAGCTAAAGGCGTATTTCAGGACCGTGAGAATCAGCAATCAAAGGAACAAACCGTCAGAAACTCCAGCGCCATATGCAAATTACAGTGCGCGCGAGACCTCAAAGCAAACAACATCACGTGTAAATAACTTCAGGGAAAACACGCAGAGGAAGAGGTCTATTTGTTAGAGGAATAAATGATTCTTGTCTCCTCAGGAGCAATGGAGCAGCCCTCGGCTGGCGGGACAGGCCCAGCGGGGAGAAAGGGGGGTGCAGGCAGCCTTGTCCCCCCCCGCTGTGCTACCAAAACACCATGTCTTTGCCAAGAATCATTACTGTGTTACCGACAAGCACAAAAATTTGTATATTGTTAACCACAGTACCTGCTTAGGAGGAGAGTTGAATAAGCTACAACCTACTGAGGCAAGCGATAAAATAAAGGCGCAAAAAGTTTCTATTACTTCTAAAAAAAACCCAAATGCAGTTTCCTGAAGTACCTAACCCTGCCACTGTGCAACAGCACACAAGAAGCCAAATAGACACCAAGAGAGAACTAATTACTGCCTGGTCTGTTTTGCTATTGCCAAAGTTGAGGGGAAAATAAACTGAAGGAACAATGAAAAGGGATTTTTCTAAAATGTAATTTTGCTTCCATGACAGTACACGAGGGCAGACAGATGACTAGTCAGACAGCCTTTCATTCAAATCCATCTTAACACAGAGTGAAATGATTCCAGAGGTACTTTTTTGCTGTATATTCATTATAAAAGGAACCAAAATGACTAGCTTCGAGAAGACACTGAAATTTATGTGAGGTGAATAGGATATGATAGTCCCATATATCCAAAACGAGAGTTTCACTATACACCCATTTAACGCTTTTAATCAAATTTCCTTTGGCTGGGACATTCGGATTGCCCTGTTGATCAGCCCTCTAGATCCACAACATCTTAGCCTCCTCTGATCATAGCAGCACAACTGCTTTTCATGCCACCCTTGGAAAATTTCTCCATTGTGCCTTCTTGGAAGGGGATCGCACCTTCTAACTAATTCTGGTCTGCAATATCAGTGCTAGTCCCCAACACCTTTAATAAATGCAAACCCACACTTTTCCAGAGCTCTGTTCCCAGAGTAGCTTAACTTTGCACTGATACATGATAGTGACAACCAGAAAGGTGCAGCGCTTTCTAAAGAGTGACTCTATGCCAGCAAAGGAAATATGCACAACCAAGTACTTGCAGTCACTTTTCTCATCTAGTTTTGACTTTAATTGGTCTTGGGTCCTCTGAGAGATCAAAAAGTCTTACCCACCCATCCCTCCCTCCCACATTTATTTCTCTGACCCACAAAATCCTTCTGCTGTAGCTTCCAGCTTTGACTTTCACCTTAGACAGGACCCTCACTGAGAAAAAAAATGCCCTCTGATTCTCCAGGCTTTCCCAAAGCTTCCTGATCTGCCAGTAAATCCCTGAGGCTGATCCATCTCACCTCCCGTAGCTGGCTCCTTCGTTCTGCAGAGAGAGATAGTCACCGTTGTGCACTCCCACAGGAGAAGCTAGAAAAATCCCAGTCACAGCTGTCCTGAGAAGTTTCTAGCTGTTTGGCGAACATTGGAAGTTCAGAGGTTGACGACACACCTCTCCGCAAACACCAAGTCATGCCATGATGCAGCAATTATGTATTCTCGCACAGACAAACTCCCCAGATTGTCACAGCGCTGCCTAAGGACTGTCACGCCGCAACAGACAAACGGTCCCGCTCATCCAACACCCTGCCTGACAGCGTCCAGTGACGGATTCTTCAGACTAAAACACAAAAAGGTCATTTTCCTTGCCTGGTATTAGAGCAAGGTAGCAGAGGGCAAGGAATTTTGCGAGCTGGGGCAGCAGATGATGTCTTTGTGCTATGCAAGGCGAAGTGAGAAACTGGGGAGGAATCTCTGTCACAAGGCGTGAGCTTGTTCGTCCGTTGGCAGAAAGTGCTTAGAGATCCTCAGATCAGGGGCGATACAGAAGCACAAGTTATTATTATTAGGGCTTCTCTGGATTTGAATGCTGTAACCAGAAACTCTGTTACCTTTTCACAGAAATACCTCAATCCTTCTCGCAACTTGCAGGGCTACAATCTATTTTACTACATGCACCCTAAACATACTTTCACTTCTCAAGTTAATCACAATTGCCTTACAGGAGATTAACACCATAAAGCACTTTCACAGCTGACGTGGCTTTAAAAAAAAATTCCCAGAGTTAAACTTGTATAAATAATGAAAGTGACATGGAATATAATTATTAAATGTTGTCATTTTGGAAGAAAATTAATTAGCAATAGCTGTAGCTGTCTTGTGTCTATTTAAGCAGTGTGCATCTCAATTAAAATTTAATTGCAACAGATTCATTCACAGCAGGGAAAAGTGATGGAAATGAAAAGCAGCCTGATCGTATATTGCTGTCTACAAGAGAACGCATCGTAGAAACTGCGGGGGAAGGGGAGGAGAAAGGCAGGAAGGTAAAAAAGTGAATTCACAGAACCGTGCTGCTGCACAGGCTGGGTGCTCAGCTCCAGTGGGTGCTGTTTGTTCACAAAGCAGCTGACTGGTATCAGGCATCAGAAGTAAAACAAGTTGCTGATGGAAGAGGTATTGCTTCACCGTAGATGTGCTCTCATACCCACTGTGGTATGACTGACAGCATCGTTCTCCACAACACCATGCCCTTTGCTTGTGCCGCCTCCTTAAAGTCATCCTGGAGAACCCCTAATGCCCTGACCAGGACCAAGAAGGGCCTTCCTTGAGGAAAAAACGGAAAGATCTTGAAGACAACGTCCTCCTGAAGCTCTAAATCACTAGAGGTACAAAGATTTGTTTTGAAGAAGAATAACCCCCTCCCAGTGACTTCTTAGAAGCAGCTGGGGTCTTGGATATCTTCTCTAATAGAGGCAAAGTGTGACTTACATATCACCATCATTCACATGTGGAGCACTCTGGATGTCCATGACAAGATATTTTAAAGAGATTATACAGCCAGGAGGAGTTAGGTACCCAGACCATCTCTGCACGCAGAAGGTGTTCCAGAGCATCCCTAAGAAGTCCACAAACAATTCATTACACTCTTTTGAAAATACATACCTACATCTTAATCAAAGTATTGAAAGCAAAGCTTTTCCTCCATCATTCATTTCTTAAGATTCAAGTTAGGTACAACCTGATTATTTGAATAAATAATTCACATCTCAGACAAAATTTAAATTTCTCGGAAAAAAAAAAGAAAAAAAAACCTGAGTATTGCTGTAGACGTGTAGTGTGAAAATTATATTGAAAAAAAATAGTTGCAGAATCCTGACTTCATTTATAACAAGCAAATAAAATAGGAACGAAAAATGAAATGTTCTGGCCTTAAAACTTGGGCTAATTAGAATACACTTGCTGAATATAACATCATTGAGCTACCTGTATATTCTTGAACTACTTCCGTTAGGACTTATTCAGCTTCCAAATGAGACAAATATATTCCCTCCAAATTCCCAGGGCACGTTCTCTGTCAACCTGAAAATCAAGTTATATTGTTTCTGCCTGACATCATAATTATGATGTAAACTTACAGTACTTGACCATTTTGTTGATGATGCTAAAGTCATAACAGAATCCAAATCATTCTCCTATCAGTCTGTGACTCTGCCCAGTCATAAAAAAAAGTTGCTTTCTGCTGTCAAAAACAGGGATAACAACCTGAAATGGTATGTTCATATTGAGTATAGAGATGGTGATGATAACAACAATAGTAGTAATAACAACAGTACTGTCACAGTCTTATGAAACTACTAAGGTATAGGTATGATATAGCCACAATGAAATTAAGAGATTTCATTTAAAAACAAACAAACAAAAAAACCCCAAAACCAAACTTATAAACCTGATCTAGTTTTAGCTTAAACACAGACAATCTAACTGCTGTTTGATTATCAACAGCTTAGATTAAAAGTGAAAATAGACATGCACGCATGATTTAACATAAGAGTCTGCAGTTATAATTGATGGAGCCAAACCCTTAGTGCCTTGGTTATACACAGGGCATGGGCCTCAGATTACAGCTCGGGAAATTCAGGATGGACATTCAGAAAAGCATTTTCTCCAGGAGGGCCCTGCAATGCTGGAACAGGCCACCCCGAGAGGCTGGGGCACCTCCGTTCTTGGAGGTTTCCGAGACTCCGTTAGACAAGCCATGGCCAGCTGGAGCTGGTGTTGATGACAGCCCCCACTGGGGCTAGAGGCTGGACTAGAGCCCCCCACAGGTCTCTGCCCCCCAAAATTTCTAAGATTCCATGATTCTACACAAGGGGGGTTGAGAACTCTCAGCATTCTGGAAGATCATCCAGTTAGCTAAGGACCCACTGTGTCTGCTCATTGAAATGTTCAGTGTTAACCAATTTCAGAGTGCCTATTCCAAAGGCCACTGTCACCAAACTACAGAGACACTGCCAGGCTTAACCCTGTGCCTTTTTGCTAAAAACAGTCTCAGCTACACATGAAGTAATGTGAGAGAACCTGCAAAGGTACAACTGATGATGAACAAGCTGAAACATGAATTCAAAATATTACTTCCTTCTTTATAAACAAAACCAAAACCCCCAAAACATTTCACTGAAGAAACGTTTAAACTTTCAAACAAGATGATCAGCAACTTCTTTCCTTCTGCAAAACAATCCAAATCTGGAAAAAAAAAACCAAAAAACAACCCAGCCTGATTTACAAGAGTCAGCAATTTATTTTTTTTTAAAAGGTTATCAGATGTTTTCTATCTCAGCATAACTAAAGTCCAAAGAAGAGACAGCCTGTTCACTAGAACGTACCCTCATCTCACAGATCGCACGCACAAAGCACGTGCCTCTCCGTGTGCAGCACTCGCATACAAGTTACATGTAAGCTTCTTGAATGCTTTCAAATGCACTGAATAACAGGGTGCAACTTTGCAAATCTCTGCTCGGTTTTCTGCATATTAATATATAATTACATGCAGGTTTTCCTCCGCTTACTTTTGTCTGCTACTGACTGGGACTTGAGGCAATTCTTGTTTCAAACGTTTTTCAGCATAAAGCTAAACGCATATAAACTTCAGACCCCGAACCAGACTGCTGAGCATACCTTTCATCGCATTGCATTATTTGGTCTTCATTTAGCTGTCACAAAACCATTTCCTTTCGTCTACAGATTAATTACAGCCTGGTGAGGTTTCAGCACAAATACCTTCGCCCGTTAGAGCCTCTGCAAAGGCGCAGTGATTCATGCAGTATCTATGCCTCTGGAAGGGAAAATAAAGCTGAGGCAGGACACGCAAGCTGTGAGTGGATCCGATATCAAAAGAGCTGGAGCCTCCAGTGAACACCCAGCCGTACCAACACAAATAAGTTTCTGCACGACTTGTGCAAGAGCCACAGCTAAACATGAACCGCCGCTTTAGTTGGGCGCTAAGCTGATTTAGCTACACCATTCATTCATCTAGGACTAAAGATGACAAGGCAGGAAGCGTCACTCAGTAATGAATTATATGTGACACAAAAAAGCCACAGGTGTGGTTTGAGAGACTATGCGTGCAGCCGTCGCAGCCCTGGATTCCAGTTAATTGCTGTAAGTAACTATGGAAAATGGACAGTGGGAAACTCCGTAGAAATGCGGAGAGCAAAGCAGTCCAAGAACACATTCCCACTTGTTCAAAGCGGCGAGATACACCATTTAAACATGTGTCAACTGTATCTGATGACGACCATGTCAGTATGTTAGGTCTGGACGGTTAAATACAAAGGGCTCGATTCTTCCCGGTGCCAGAGCCGTGCTGTCAGCCCGCTGGCCGCCGCTGCCTGCCTCCCAGCTGCCTGCCCGACGCAGTCTGGCAGCACGGACCGGCTCCTGCCTTCCCGTCCCCTCCACAGCTCCCACGGGCACCCACGTCTGCGGGGTCTCCTCTGCCGGCCTGGGATGGAGGGGGGTGCCCTGAAGCACGGTCAACCCTCTGCTTTCCGCTGCTCTCTTATTTGGGGCATGTTGGAAAGTGCCTCTCCTTTTTAAAGCAATGAGGATTGGAGAGAGGGAAACAAATACAAGGATTTTTACGTATTAAAAACCCAGGTACATAGGCTACGTAAGCCAGAGCTTTTAATACCTAAAGTGCAACAGAACGGGTCCCGACTTCTGATCGGGTCTGGACACGACGTCTTCTGTGGCCTTGACAAAGTCACCTCTCTGCCACGAACTCCTGGCAAAACCATCCCGACAGTCCTCTCCTGCCAACTTTTTCCCATTGCGCAACGGGAGCTGTTTTACCAGCTGCTATGGGTGTGCATAAGGCCACTTGTGTGGCCTGTTTGGGAAATAAGGGCTCAGCGAGTCCCCGCGGATCCAGTTGAACTCAACCTTACAATCACTGGGAGCTAAATATATCAGTGAGGCTGATGTTTGCTCACCTTTTCTCTTTAAGAGCAAAATATCCTTACTCTGGTGGCAAGTCAGCTCAGCCTTCAGCTCAGCCTTCATTCCTACCACAGGGGAAACCTCTCAAAGTGCTGACTTCAGGACAAATATTTCTTTGCAAGAAGAATTTCCCTCAAAATGAATGCGTCCTTACCCCCCAGTCTGACACATCTAGCTATTCTCTGAAGCAGAGTATATTAAATCCCCTGAAAAACCTTATATGTATCTGATGAGACATACAGAGCACAGACATCTCAAGATCTCTCAAGAGATCTCCAGACCAATGCTTGCTGCTTCCCCAGTGACAGTCAGTGTATATTTTTTTCACCCTTCAGTGGGGAGGAGTTTTGTTCTTTGGTATCAACCTATTTTCCCCACCAGAGAGATCCACCTGCTGCGGGGGGGCCGTGTGGCTCTCGGGCAGGTACCCAGCGAGCTCCACCCAGCCACCAGGGATGATCCCAGCAGTATTCTGGCCTCAAAACCACACAGAACAGCTAGTCCTTTCCAGTGCAATGTCCTTGCCAACAATAATCAACTGGTGTTTTGAAGAAATCACCAAAAGAGAGGGGTTTTTTTGTCTAGCTTTAAATGGTATTAAATATTTGCAGCCCTCTTCAATAACAAAGGACCAAAGGACACAAAGAAAATGGGGGGAAAAAAAAGTCCCACTTCTTTAGTTGTTTTTGCTGAATTTGGAAAGCTTCCTGGATCAAAGCTCAAAAAGCTGCAAGTTTATGGAAGGCACATTAGCAATGCTTAGTGAGGAGTAATTAGTGAACCGTGTAAGAAAGACAAGCGACCCAATCCAGAGGATGAAATCAATGGACAAACTTCAGGAAGAACAATTCACCAGGAGGAAACGTGCTGAGCGCCTTCAGACAATTCAGTGGGAGCCGCCCCAAACTCAAACCCAAGGCAGGTCACAGCGCGCAAAAGCACCAACAAGAGGAGATATATTTTAATTCATTAGATCGTATTTTACAAGAAATGGAGCCTCTAGGGAAGCCATTATCCTCATATAGATGTACTCCTGTGAAACAGAAGAAAAAATACCTAGACTCCCTGATGCGAGAGGTCAAACAATTACAATTTCCTTAATTTCATATCCAGTTGGGAAATTAAACAACAGAACTATGAAAGCTTTACACTTCATTTTGAGGAAAGTGGCAATTTAAATTAATTTTTTTAATGTTAGAAGAATTGATGAGTGAGTAGAGGAGGGGGCTTTTCCCAAGTGACCTTCCCCACCACCCTTTTTAAACAATCTTGCTCATTCAATGGGAAAATAAATAAATAAATCCGGGGAACATGAAGTCTTTCATGAAAGACCAATTCCTTCGCAGACAAAGCACTAAGTGTTGCTTCTCATGAAGCTGTTCTATTTCCTTAATAGTCTCCTCTGCACAACTCCACAAGCTTTGTCCACAAAGTGCTTCTCAGAGTTGGGATTTTTGGTCTCTGGAAAGAAGCAGCATCCTTTCCTGATGCCACGACATATAGGAACAGCTTATAGGAAAGACACGGGAAACAGGTGACCTGTGGTCCATCTAACCTTGGGCTACATCTCTTCCAGGGCAGCTCCTGTTAATCTCAGTGGAAAGACTTGGCCTCCTCCACAACCCCATGAGCTGAATTCACAGGTCATGCTTTTCTGGTTCGTACACAGTCAGAAAAATATTCAAGGGTTTTATTTGTAAAGAACTTGCTCAAGGTCCTGCCCTTAGACATGGCTCCTTCTAAGTCTGGAGCAAGGTTGGTTCCTGTAACACTGGATGGACATGGAAGAGAGAGATTTGGAAGGAACACCAAGAAGCCTACATGGTTCCGTAGCGCCAGCTCATCAGAAAGGGGTTGCAGTTTGGAGTCTCTCAGCGTTACCCAGTACACAATAGATACGAAACTTGGTGGCAGCAGCCAAACAGCAAAAGCTACAGCCAGGAAGAATGTGTGATTAATAGAAAAAACAAGCTAATGCTTCACACAGAGCAAACAGGCTCAGGATACTGGACTACAGGACAAAACAAAAACAGAAAAAAAACACATTAGCACTTGCACAGAGACAGTGAAAACAAAAATAGAGTCTGCACATACAGCTGGCCATAGGGGATAAAGATGAGAAAATGAATTGAAAGCCTTTTTTAGCATTTCACTGGGGGAAAAATATGAATTAGAGGGGTTTTCTTTGGCCAGAATTAACCCGTGGAACATCTGCTAGCAGGGTTCAATGGGTACTGTTATCCTGAGGCTCGAGGGATTATTTTTTAAAATTTTACACCTAAACCCAGCAAGGCAACAGAACTTAGACCACAGAGCTGCAAACTCTGGCACCCATATGTGACTTTGCAGACATTAAAGATTTTCTAATTAAAGACAAGACCATTTGTAAGGCAGATGATTCCAGTTTGCTGGCAAGCCTGTTGGGAGACATGACTGAACCACAGCTAAAATCATGGAGGGAGCAGCTCGCAAGGAGGCCAGACCAGGACGGTCAGTCTGTGTCCCTGGACGCCAGTACAAACGGTAGGGACAAAGTCACCCAGCTGTAAGCACTGAAAACCAAAGAAGCTCATGTCCTGATGCTGTAGGCAATTGAAGAAAAGGTAGCTGTACCTACAGAAACATCCAGTCAAAAGACAAAAAAAAAACAAAACAAAAAAAAAAAACACACCACACAAAAAAATGTGAGCCTGACATTTGCAGGCTGCAAAACTCTTGGTGTCCATCTGCTCGGACGAGCCCCTGGGGACCAGCTCTCCTCCTGGAGCTGCTCCATGAGCGGTTCAGCTCCAGCTGCAGCGTAATCCCAGTCACTGATAAGCAGCGGTATCACACTGCAGAAGCAAAACTAAGTGCGGATGACATCGAGTGAAACCACTGCAAGGCACCCGATTTAAAACAAATAAAAAGTCTAAAAGACAGTATTATTTAGGCTGTGTAGTAGCTGACGTACAGGATTACCTCCAGTGGCCTGTGGGGTCAATCAATGGATTTTTTTGCTGCACACGTTCTCTTCAAATTTATGCCCCACTGGCGATCACAAATGCAGCCCGTCCCAGCAATCAAGGAGGCAGCTTCAAGCAAAGCGAACCTGCGATGCTGTGACCCCACCGCCCCTCCTGTTCCCATCTTCCCTCCCTTTCTCTTGCACTTGCATTAATGCAATTACAGCGTCAATCAGTTCAGGGAACTGATCCAGCCAAAAATCTGAATCTGGGAAGGGGAAAAAAAAAAAAGAGAAAAAAGAAAATATCAGTTTTCAGCATCTGAATGTGCATATTGTCTGACCATGTGAGTGCCAGAGGGGCAGAGATGGAAACAGGACTGTAACAGCTGGATCAGTTTAAGTTGCTTTTGACCAACACCTTGCGGAGGAAAAATCCTAAATACATCCTCTCATAGGAGCAGCAGAGACTGAGGAATCCTGGTGCAAGTGGAGGGGCCGGAAAAGCCCACGAATGTGCCTTCACAAGGTACCTAGGACAACTTCTCAGCGTCTCAAAGCTTGGCATTTGCACTGGTGACAGCTTCCAGAGAGGGCACATGGGCTTCAAGTCCCCCCTCCCTGAGAATCTGCCATTGACCAAGAGCATCCCCAAGTGCAGCGAGTCTGAAATTCCTCTGCCAGGAGAGGCCACCAGGGAGCAGCTGGAGAACAGCACAGTCAGCAGATGTGCAAAGCTCAAACTCTTTGTTAACCTCTCCTCGGAAGCTTTATTATAACTATTTGTAAACCGCTAACCGATGGTTTTAACAAAAACTACAAACTGGATAGCAGGACTTTCATATAAAGCTGTGCTCAAGGAATTCACGGGGCCAGTAAGACTCTTCACAGAATCACAGAATCTTCAGAGTTGGAAGGGATCTCTAGAGATCATCTAGTCCAACTCCCCTGCTAGAGCAGGACTGCCTAAAGTACATCCCTCAGGGCTGCATCCAGGCGAGCCTTGAAAATCTCCAGAGAAAGGGACTCCACAAGCCCCCTGGGCAGCCTGTTCCAGTGCTCTGTCACCCTCACCGTAAAGAAGTTTTTCCGTGTATTTGAACGGAACTTCCTATGTTCTAGCTTGTGCCCGTTGCCCCTCGTCCTGTCACTGGGAAAAGTGACAGGACTCTTCCTCAATGGCTGCTCCTTCGGGGACCTTCTCCCCCTTGGCCCGACCCCCCACCTGCTTCGTTTCAGGCTGTAGTGCTGGAAGTTCCCAAGGAAACTTCTGGTCTTTGAGCATCACAGCATTTAAATTTTTGTTCAAAATGTAAATTGTCATAATCCAAAAGATTACAGCTTCTGGCAGAGGCACTGACGTTCTGGGTTGTTTTTTCGCCCCAGTGACAGAAATCCACATCACTTAAACGCATCTCCTAAACGTGTCACATCACACAAGCAGCAAAGACTAACGACTAAACTACCACATATCTAATTCTATCCTTAGTCACTTTAAACTGCCATCCTCCTTCAACTGGGGTCACCATGACACGTGGACACGATGGCCCTGCAGGTTGAGCCTCATAATCTTTAACCTTGACCAGACCCTGTACCAAACAATAGGTTTCACAAAGCTTTGTTTCTTCACCTGCGAAATGAGGAAATCTGTGCTTACTCATCTTTGTTAATATTCTTTTGTTCATGTTTTGTAAATGGTCTTAAAGAACATTTATCCCACTAAGGAGCACTGTGCAAACTGTTTAAAAAGTTCCTGCAAAGTACACTGCGTAGGACCCATAAAACAACACTGCTTTTATCTCTCTCTCTGCATGCTGATCCATCTCCCATGTTAGCATAACAAAGATGATGATGTTTAGGGCATCAAAACAGATTTTTGGAGGGTAAAAGAACAACAGCCAGTGGCTAAATATATATGGAAGCGGAGTAATCAAAGCAAAGGAAATAAATCTGCGGCGTCTCAAGTGAATCTCAAAGTTTTCCAAATTAAACATTCTTGAAAACTGATATTCTCACCCTCCTAAATCATTGCTCATCGCTGGAAATCCTGCTTCCAGAAAAACATTTGGCGCCCCTTTTTGTGCAGTGAGGTATGCAAAGAACAAAAATTCTGCAGCCCGGAGTTTTTTTTACTGTGGTTTCTAAAACGCTGCACCGCTGGAAAAACTCAATGGAAAGTGCAGTTTTCTGGGGACGGTAAAAAATTATTTTTTCCACGCACGCATGCGGAGGGTTTTGCACGCAGGCTGGGAGCGCGAGGGCCGGGGAGGAGCGGCGTTCCCCCCGGACAGGCGGCAGGGTGTGAATGCGGAGGCAGTCACTCACCCACGCGCCGCTCGATTTCCTGGATTTAGTGAGTGGTCTTTGTTGGAGCTGAAAGGCTGCAGCTGGGGTGGAGGATACAAGTTCACCAGGGGTTATTCAGCTCCAGACAGCCTTCATAAAAGCACAAGTAAGTCAGAGCAAACTTTCTTAGTTTTTTTTGTTTTTTTTTTTTTTTTTTTTATTTTTTTGCCTCCCCCAAGCAATGAACTTCTGAACTCTGTTATTGTGAGTCAAGATATGACAGGACAGTAGAGGACTGCTCATTTGCACTTCGCTGATCTGCACAGCCCATAATTCACACAAACACACACAGAGCAGACCAGTTTCTCCATACTTCTCAGCAAAGATTTAATAGTGGAGCGGATGGCTGAGGTCTCCTATTACTTAGTTAACATTTTCCAAAACACATAACAGTACGTCTACTATATCTGGAAACAACTAATACTTTAGAGTGCCCTGTACGCATCAAGCCCAGGAACAAAATACATTAGGTGATGTATTATCCTTTCTTTTTTATTATGTACCTTTGCTTCATTGCTAATGAGCAGAACTAAATCGTTCTTACAGCTGTGAGTAAATTCACACAGGGGTGAGTTTCATAAAGAGGAAAGCTCTAAAATACTGAGGTCGCAAAGCAGAAAGGGAATAACTCAGGCATCTCTGGTTTATTGACTACCTGCTGGCAACTGCTTGAGCACCTCCGTTTAGTTCCTATCCAAGTGGTGACCTTCAGAGCAGCTTCCCCAACTGAGCTCTGCTCCAGCAAGACTCCAAATCTCAATGGCTTTACACAACCTCGTTAACAATATACTACACGTCGCATACCCGCCAACACGCATATAACGGAGGTCAGGAGCCTCCTGTCACAAGAGGCTTCCAATGGAAAACATCAGGTTGCCTACACTGGCAATGTCTGCGGCTGTGCATCAGTTCGGACTAACCGTTGGTGGGGTGGGTCAGAAGGCTGCCTAATTTCTCACCAGCTGTCTGGGCAGAGAGTTGAAACCTCCAGATTCTACAGTTCCCAGGCAGCCCCACCTCATGGGCTGCCTTCTGCAGCTGGGAGCCCGGACGCCCATCCCAGGATGCTGGCAGGAGCGGAAAGATTGTGAGCTCCATGAGTTCAAGCTCTACCCGAAGCTTGGTGGGGGCTTTAAGCCCCCTGCTCTAGGAGTCAGGGCAGACAGCTGTTCTCTTTCATTTTGGAATAATCAGCTAAAACCAGTTCTTTTCTTTGCTTCCAGAGCAAAAAAACGTATGGAATTTCCTTTCCGTGAGACACTTTTAAGAGCTTTGTTGGGAAACAGAGTGATTTTTCCCCAAAATATTTCCCCCAAAAGCAGAAATATCAGTTAGCACTAGCTCCAATTATATGACAATTCCTTTCTTGTCAGACAACCAAATTTGAGATCCATCTTATCCTTGGGCAAGTCCCTTTACAACCTTTTTTTGCTCCCCTTAGCCAAACACACGAGCTTCCAAAGACTGAAGAATCCCACATGTGAACTGCCTGGAGAGAAGGTGGTGATTCATAACACAGGGGAAATGTGTGATAAAGCAGAGTAGCTTATCCCAGCTGTTGAAAGGGATGTGTAGAAATCCATGCAGCACTAAGATGCCAGGTTTCCATTTTCTTCGGATATTCAAAGGGAGAGATGAAATCTTTGCATCCTGCCAAATTGTAGCCCAACTGGAATGTGTGCTGTTGTTTTGACAAACTGCAGCTTACTAGAGAAAACTTAATTTTCACATCATAAACTTTCCTTAAGCTGGCTTCAGGCTTCATACTTGCAAAACCTCAGCTAGAAAAACGTTATTCAAAACCAGGAAAGTTTAGGGACACCAGCACAATTCTGTGTCTGAACCTCATCTCCAAAACCTAAAGCCTGGTTCGACAGCTCTCGATCATCCCAAGCAGCACTTAGATGCAGGGTCTACTCAAGTCCTGGGTTGCTTTTCAGTGGATGTTAAATATATATGATCAAGTCACTCTGGCTCGACGCAAACCAGAGTTTAAGATCCAGTTTGATCAACACTGGCAGTTCTCTCCTCCTCTCCCCGCTCACATACACACGCGCCCCTACAACGGCTCTCAGGATTTATCGGTGTAAACCGTAAGAAGGGATGAACTTCTGAGAGACCACAGGGGAAGACCAATTCAGGAGATGAGCACTGGTTGGTTGCTAATTGTTTCACCTTCATTTCTACATTTCCAAGGGAGTTTTACCCTGGTGAAAGTCCCCAGCCTGGCAGCTCTGGAAGTCATTTGCAGACACAACTGTGCTGTGAATGAAGCGTGTTAGACACCTCCAGGCTGGGGCTGACCAGTCCAAGGCAGCCCAGTACCAGGCTGTGTGGCCTCGTCAGCGAGCTGCCAGGAGATTGCTAAACCTGCCTTATCACTCGCTTATCTGATGCTAACTTAGAGGTGCCAGAGCTGCACTTCACCAGCAGCACGGACTGATGGAGCCCGGCTCCAGCGCTGCCCTTTCCTCCTGGCTCTCACAAGAGACGCTGAGGACACAGCTCAGAGTCACGGCCATTCAGTTTACCCATCTTGTCAGAGAAAAGTGACAAGAAATCATTCATCCAGGGTGGACGTACTGCAAAGACAGCTGATTTCTCTGGACATCCCAATAAATCCTGGGAAATTTGTTCTGCATTAGAATACAGTATCCTGCAATGCTGGCAGGTGGCCGAGACCTTGAGAGACATGTGCCTCCAAGTTCTGCAGGACGTGGTGGGACGCAGGTGGAGACCATCACTCACCAAGAATCTGACCTCAAAGGAAACTCAATGCGCACAGCACCATGAAGCAGTGGTCCGATTCCCAGGACAGGGAGCCGAGGCTCCTCATTCCCAGGCACTACTACCAGGTGTCCCGATACCCTTGACTGTCCATCCGTGATTCAGCTTCTTAACACCTGCATCTGGCATAATAATGCTCAGGCATTTTTTCAAAATACTTTGTGAGGTACAGGTGGAAAGTACTCGTGTGGGGACTGACGGGCAGAGCAAACAGCCCTTAGCTATCACAACCTTCGGGCACCACTGATCTGGATTTGCTGCGAAATGAGAATGCAACAAGGCAAAAACTTCCATCACCCATGGCTGGTGCTACCTCTGCCTTTTTTTTTTTTTTTAATAAATGTGCAAAGTAAATGAGTGAATTATGTACCTCCACAAATGAGCTAGTTCATCTATAGCCTATGGCTGCTAACAATAAATAAAATACTAACTTTTGCCAAGGAAAATAACTGTAAAAAGAAGCTGATGTTATTTTTTTTTCCTGGGAAAACAGAACACAAAGGTGACTGAGAGCTATGTTAGCACCCAACAAAACAGAAAGCAATAACAAACTGTAACAAGTCAGATCACTTCCTACTCTGCCAGGTAAATAAAATAAACTTCTGTTGACACAATGCACCTTCTGACAGAATAACTCTTCCATTGCTTATTTATTCCTTTTCAAACCCCAACTTAGCCTCCAACAGATCTTGCGGAGAGACATCGTATTTATATATAAACAAAACCAGGTACTGTTATACCTATAACAGTATGTACAGAAGGCCTAAATCTACTCTTGTGGAGTGCTTAAGCCCAAAATCAGAGGTAGCACACGGTTTTTACACGGAGGTACAAGGACACTGAACTATAGCACATCAGGAGCACTTTGAGACCTGAAGCCATCAGCTGAAACCAGAGAATTTCTCCTATTGAAAGTTTACATCTGTGCAGACCAAACTAAAGAGCTTGCTTTGAAAGTTGGAAGAGATTTCACCGAAAGCTAAATGAACATTATAAACATTTACTCTCAGAGGCCCTCAGTGCTGGGCCAAGGAGCATGAATTGCAGGAGATAGTTAGGGCACTAGTATGAGAGAAATGGAGGATAAAAGTGTACGAAAAGACACAAAGCGGCAGAGAAACTGTACAACCCTCCAGCACAATTAGCTAAAACCTCTCCAGCCTTTAAATGCTGGTGAAGAAAATGAATAGTGTATTTTGAGTCAAAATAATCTGATTGCACAGCGAGGGTTTAATGCACACGCATGTATGTGTTTTTTTCCCCATATGGTAGAAGAAAGAGAAAGGTGCATTTCTTGCACTCAGGCTGACTCCCTCAATTTGGGCTTGTCTTTGTGCCCTGCCAGAAGGTGGGTTTGGGTGCTGGTCTGTCCTTTTGAGGGGCAGTCAGCAAAACATCTGTTTCACAGTAGAAGGAGAGCAGGAAAAGCCATGCACATCTGAAACTCTTCTGCAGTTGCTATAGGGAAGTGTAAGAAGATAAACTACTGCTTTATTAATCAAACATCCACACAGGTCCAACACCGTTAGCAAATTAATCCTTTCACTGCACAAGCTAGCTCAAGATTTTTCATTACCCTCAACAGATAAGAAGGGAGAACACACCTTTTTTTTTTTTTTTCTTTCTTATACTGATAAAAGTATACTTACTGTGCCTTATAGCCTGCCACACCGCCCAGGTTACCTCTTGCAAAGCTAAGCCTCTGGGAACTGAATTTCTGCAGCTCCTGCTAGGACTTGATGGCTCCCACCCATCTCCCTGAGTCTTCAGCTGCAGATTATCAACCCAGACCAACCAGGTGGAAATACTCCAAATGCCCCATGTCATAATCCAGGCCTGCTGTGAAGGATTAGCTCTAAAACACCAGCCTGGGAGCTGGGTGGCACAGAGACACCTGCAAGGGGGGAGAGGCAGGGCAGGAAGCTGCAGGCACACATGGATATTTTGCAAGAATGCTGTAAGACCTTCATCACCAAAGAAAGCGTCCTGGACATCTGGTAACCCCAAAACTCTCTACAGTTTACTTTGAGGTGCCTTTTCCCACATTCCTCCTTTCACGAACCCCAAACTTTCCCCTCGGTGTGCAACAGGCCATGGTTTTGCAATGATGTGCTTCACTAATGGGATTTGGAGAAGTTTGCAACAGCAGTTGAAAGAAACATGACCATGTTTGGTCCATCCTCTTCATGAGAAGTGCGTGGCTGGAAAGCCTGCCTTGTAAATGGGTAGGGCCCAAGTCTGCTAATAGATGTGCGAAAGTATCATGAATCAAACTCCAGGAAAAAAAAACAACCAAAAACAACAAAAACACCCAACTAGGTCTCCTGCAAATGCTATTAGTGACCCCCAGCTGCATAATTAAAATTCCTTTTTCAAGTAGCCTCAGAAATAATGTAGGGAGAATAATTGATACTCCCACACAGCAGTGAAACCAAACAATTTTTTAAAAATAATTCTGGAGTCATACTGACATAAATGATTTATTTCTGCTGAATGGAAACCACTTAGATTAAGGTGGCAAACTTGAGGCAGCTTAGTGGTTATGCCGCTCTCCTGAGACGAGGGGACCCGAGCACACATCCACCCTTGATCCGGACATGAAAAGCGGTTCAAAGCAAAGCTCTCCTATCCAGAAGTGTGCTCTCACCACAGCCCTCAGTGACGGGAAGCGCCGCAATGAAGACACAATTGTTTTGACGTTTCCCCACATACAAAATTTCCTATGAAAAGCATTCCCCAAATTCATCCAGTTCTGAGGAGACCAAAACTGCATTTTTCAGCAAAGAAAATATTCATCCCCATCCAGAGGAGAATGAAACCCTTCAGCGGTTCTTTCTTCCCACAGACCGAGAGAGGATATAATTCAGAAATTTCCCTGAAGCGTACAGACACGGACCTCTTCAGGGACAGCACAAGCAATACAAAACACATTTAAGAACAATTATAAAAGGCACTTTCGGCTCTTGTCTCATTTATGCTCCGAGCATGCCAGTGCTTTAAAGTTTTCTGTCCTCCCTCCCTTCGACAGAATAGCTGAGTTGCCAGTGTATGCTAAGTGCTACAGCTGCATTTGTTTCTCTAATTACATGAATCTGCCATCTTCCCCGTGCTGAAGATAAACTACCATTTTAGTTGAGATGCTCTAACTTGATTTACACAGCTAGTTTACCTAATTTTCTAATTTAGCCCTTCGAGATAAGGAAAAGCAAAATGCATTCAAGAGAGTCACTCTTAGGCATAAAGAGTAGAGAAATGAACCTTTCCTCAGTTACTGTGGAGGACATTTTAAAATGACAGACAATGCAGTGTGTTCTGCCAGTAGGAAGGTGATCCTTTGACCTTAGTTTGCATTTCAAGTGAAGTGAAAGGCAGGAGAAGAAATGGGAGTTTCTAAAGAAAAAGTTAAGGTACAGTATTGTAGATTTATAAAAGACCATAGACCATGTGCATCAATGGGATCTTGTTTGTCCTGATTTCTTTGAAGCAAAGTGGGAGATTTCTTGGTTTTTACACAGAGCTGCAGTGTAACTTTGATGTCTATTCCAGAGACCATAACTGAACTAACCCCCAAACGGTAATAGTACAACGCCCGGATGGGCAGAAGTGCGGGAGGTAGGAGGAGGCCCCGATCAAAGAGCGGACACTACCAACCCGGCCGAACTCGCCATGCCAGCAGGGCCGTCTGGGTTGAGCCGTGGCTCGCAGGGCTGCTCCGACCTGTGCCCTCTCCTCCACCGCCGCAACACCGAGAGCCTCCACGTCACACCCCGACGCGGTGCACGGGTTGAGGGGCACGGCAGTTTTGGTGTACGGCTTGCACGCCTCCGCATCAAATACATCAAAACCAAAAGGCACGATTTGAAACTGTCCTTAACAAAGACTCTGGAAAACTCTGGCTTCTTAATAAACAGGGTTGTGCCCTAAGTAGTGAGCAATAGGACTACTGCTGGAAGAGCAACCCATGGCCTAATACATCACACTGTCAAAAAGCTTCTCCCATTATTCAACTGAAATTTGCCTTCTCTTAAATTTCATCCCATTACTTCTAGTTACACCCCATTGTACCACTCTAAATAATTCTTCATAGCCTTGGTGTTTACACCCTTCAGATATTTGTAGATTTATATCTCAACCACCCCATTTGTCATCCTTTAGCCAAGTTATCCATATTCAGCTCTTTCGGTCTTCTCTCATAAGTCAATCCCTCAAGCTCTCTTGTTACTTTTTTTTTCCTCCTGAACTCTCTCCAATTTGTCAATCTCTGTTGTAATGGAGTGAAGCAGACCTGAATGCATTACGCTTCCTGTGGTTACCAGCGCTACGTCCTCAGTCCCAGCTGCCTCCTCACTACAGGATGAGCGCCCAAACCTTCTTTGGATCTTTTTAGGTTACCAAAAGCAGCAAATTTGCAGCCTCTTTATACTCAGCCATTGATTCCCGAGGCCGCTGGTATCCCAGTAGATCCTTCTTTCTAGATATCTACTCCTCTGTTTTTTCTCCCAGACAGTCTAGGTGTTTTTCTCACTGGAATCTCATTCCGAAGTGCTGTGCTGCAGCTTGTGTGCTCTCCACAAGTCACCTGGTAACTTTACCAAATGCTGAGCCCACCTGCCACGCTGCTTCCAGCCTCGCGGGGGGAGTTATTCCTCCATCCAGGAGACCATGCTGGAGCACTCCCTCACCACCGTCTCCACCTGCCAACCAGGTACCATCACAGAGCATTTCTATGCACCACCTTTTCCACCAGAGACTTTCAACCCACCAGGAAAGGAGACACCACACCAGGGCCCTTCTACCTATGCACTGACTAGGGTTACATACCTCTGTGCTAAATCAAATACTTTGCTTTTAAAAACAGCTTGGACAGCCACAGAAAACGCAGTGCCCTGCGGAAGCCCAGTGCAAAATGAAGCATAAACAGACAACATTCCTCCGACACCTGTGTCTTAATAAAGCCAGCGCTGTTCTTCCCCGTCCTGTGAACATGTCCTGCTGCACAGTTCCTCCAACAAAATCGTCTCGACAAATAAGAGGACGACTGCTGAAAATAGCTGACGGGGGGTAAAACCACAACTGAAACGGCTCTTGGCTGTGCAAGCACAATCCTCGCAGCAGGACAAAGGCCCTGGAGAATAACCCTGGGCAGCAGAGCTCGGTGCCAGGGCAGGCGCTGAAACCCCCGGTGACAAGGGCAGACCCCTTGGAGGGAGGTCAGCAAAGTCACAGATGACTTCAAACAGAAGAGCTGCCAGCTTTCCCGGCTAGCACACAGTCCTGGCTACTGCTGGCCCAACTAGAAGGAGACTGTGGTCACTGAGCACTTTTCCAGACCATGGTCTGATTTATCTGCGCATCCCCGCTTTGAGAAGTTATCCTGTAAATCTCCGGTTTGGACTTCGAGCAGATGGGCACTTGCTTATCTACAACACATTCACTCTGTCTCACATTAACACCATGTCTTCACCACATGACTTTTGAAAAGAAAAGCTATCTTGCATACCTATTAAAAATAGTGCTTTTTTTTCCTAATTTTAATTTCCATTCAGCATCTAAAATCATCGAGTAACAGCACTGCAGACAACCATCTAATAGGAACTCTATTATAGGCATGAATGATTCATTCTGCTATTGAGAAACAGATTACATATATACCCGCATTATTATAAGCCCAGCTTTGTACAGACAACAACAAAGCAAAAGTCTTTGAAAACTCTGACAGACACTTTGGTACTGAAGCCACATCAGGGCCGCATTCAAAGCCAGGTGGGACCTATCAGCTCCAGCTCAAGGCCTCTCTGCCTGCAGCAGAAAGTACGGTGGGGAAGGACAAAAGCTGACCCCTCAGGGAACAGCCAAAAAAAAAAAAAAAAGGCATTCAAAAAACACACAGCAAGCTCTGGCAAGAAGTTTGCATTTGCCATCACTTAAATTAACGGCAAAGGAATCCCCAGGAGGGAGGAAATTTGGGCCCCGTCCAACACGCAAGTGTGCTGCGTGAGGAGCTGTGGGGGGAAAAAGAGCCACACACACAAACAGCGTGGAGTCAGAGGAAGGCAGCACGCACCCCCTCCAGCAGCCCTGAACGCTACAGAGGGCAGGAGCACGTCGGTTGTTTACTGGGCTTGACGATGCCACCGGGTATTGGGAGAGAAGTTCGTTTCAGGTGACCTCAAACAGAATTGCTGTTGTCAGTCATCAGTTTACCATGAGCTATCTTCCGAAAACAAAGGCCTTTACATGTTCAAAAAAACCAAATTATCCTAGAGTGTCTCAAGAGTTTTTGAACACTGAAATAATCTAAAATATTGTGGTTGGCAATATAACAAACATAACATCGGGAATAGTTCCCTTGCTATCTTACCCGCTGGAGTTGTTATCAATTCCTACACAACGTGCAGGTCACGCTGACTTCCAGAAGACTCAGATGCCCAGTCAGCATCCGTTTAGCTTATGACAGAAAGGATAGCTCCTCTACTCTTCCATAACGGCCTAAAGAGTTATGATGTATTCTGGATTGTGTCCTTCCAAAACACCTAAACAGATGAGTTTTTCCCCACAAAACTCATTACTAAGTTAAGAAGTAATTCAGCCATGTAAATTTAACTTAAGCTAGTAAATCTAATAACATCTTTCTAAAAGCAATAAAATGCTCAGACCTTAATCCTTTTAATTCACTGTTTATCCCCTTGGCACCTAGACTATTTTTATTCTAGTCACATTTGCCGTAATAAAAAGTTAATAAAAGAACACAAGTTGTCCGACGGGTTGCAGAACTAACGAAGACTGGTTTCCTACAGGTTTGGTGTCTTACATCCCTTCTCTCCCCAACGGTATTTACACCAGCTGCCAGCAGGTTATCTGGAAACCTGGTTTTTTGGGTCTCCTTCATGTCCCTTCACTACACGTGAGCCGAGAGGCAGCACATGCCGCGGCTGGCTGTGAGCTAAATGTGCTTTTGCACTAGCCTGCAGGTCTGGCAGAGCAGAGAGCTGCTAATTCCACATTCCAGCCTTCTCCTCTACAGGGCACTGGCTCTTCCACTGAAGATCAATGAACTTAAGGCAAAGATCTCCCTTATAAAAACAGACTGCAAAAGGTCTATAAACTTCCCACATAATAATGCAATAGTTCTTCTGCCTCTGTGATAATCCACACAGGCATCACTACCAACCAGAGCCATAACACTTAGGTGTCCCACAAGTACCCTGAAGATAAGATGACCTTTGCAGGCCACAGGAAAAGCTCTCTCAGATAAGGAAAAGGCAGGGAAGGCATTGCTTTCTGAGAAGCCCCATGGGAAATAACCAAACTTACAACCACCTCTTTCATAAATCAAGGCAATCGGGTTCAGGCAGCTTCTCATGGGCCACCATGACAATATTATAAAGGAAAGGTCCGTCACAGCAATGCAAGTCCCAAACCTGGTGGAGATTTCTAGTTTATAGCAGCTATCTTGAACAGCCCCTGCATACTTGTATGCAGACAAGTCACACTGCAAAACATGTGTATCACTTGCTGTCTGTGGAGGGCTGCAGGGTAAGGGGGCATTCTGCTCTAGCGCAAGCTCCGGCTGGTTTCAAGGCATAGCTCCGTGCCTAGAACATACACAATCAGATGACAGGGGTCTGCATGAGAGGGAAACAACAACACATGAGGCTGGAAGAAAGCCCTCTTTGTCACGCTTGATCTCAAAAAGCAGACATCGTTATGAGCTTGTTATTATGAACCTGTGTTATAAAGAGCAGCCGTGCTCCCTTGATGAGGGTGACAGAGCTGCAACATTTACTGGTATTTCCAAGGGATTAAGTCAAGCTGTCCTCTTGCATATGCCTGTCATGTGAAAACACTTGGTTACCCATTCTCCTGCCTCTAGAAAGACACATTAAATACTGATTCAGGGCTTCATGCCTTTTGGTGTTGCAAACATGCTCCAAATGGCCCTGTGCAACACCCGTACCCACGGCAGCCCAGGGCAGCAGGGAGGAGAGCACAACCTGCAGCACTGCATCTTGGAGTCTCTTCAGGGAGAGAAATGTTTGGGAAACCACACGCCTGGGATTCCTCCAGAAGATGAGACAGAGCCAGCACTGTTAATGACTCCAGAGAGCTCAAAACCATCCTGTGAGATGCTGAAGGTGGGTTAGCCTTTACAGCAGCTGCACTCACTCCTCATCCAACTCTGCTGCCAGATGTAGGCGACCAGTCTACAGGAGTTCTGCTCCAACTCCTCATCTCAAAACCATATCTCTGAGGACTCTGGGTGCCTGGGAGTTGTACCCTCCACCTTCCTTCACAAGCTCTGCCAGGGGAGGAAGGCTGCTTTTAGATGACAGCAAACAGCAATCTTTTCTTGGGCTCCCTTCAAATTACCCATCAAGGCAACCAGTGCCACCTGACTGCACATTTGGAAAACTGTACCCTGACGGAGGCTGAAATGCTTCCTCAGATACATCTTTATGCAATAGGACAAAAACTGGCCTAGCTCTGAATATGGCCCGAATTCCCCCCTACCTTGTCTCAGTGAGCAGCACTACCCTAAGATCAAGCAGTGTTTAAGCCTTGCTGCAATCAACACAACTCAGCCCTGAACAGGAAACAATAACTTAAAATTTAACAAGTTGTTTTGTGAGTAGAGGCGTGATTACTCCGGCTTTCTCATGGTTTTCTGTCACCTTTTTATCTCAATGCCACATGGTCTCACCCTGCCGTAGGCCAATCTGTCCCCTGTTCTCCAGCAGTCTTCCCTGCGATATCCCCAGTGGAAGACGAGGATCTTCCTCTTCCTCCCCATAGACACAAGTGATATATTTCAGCTGGGCAGGACACAGCACTTGCTCTCCCTTAGGCTGGTGGGCCCAGCATGGGCACTTGCCACATCCCAGCGGTATTTCTGCCACCACAACACAGCTGGTCGCTGTGCCCAGTTTGAGCACTGCATGTCCCCAGTAAACATGAGGAACTGGTGAGGGAGGAGGTCCCAGTCACAGCAGGACTTGTCAGACTGATCCATCAGAGACACGGCCTGGTGGAAACCCTGCACTTGCATGGGACACTGCCAGCTTGTTTTCTGAACGCTGTACACCTCATCATTCAAACATCACATTCATAACATGAAAATGTGAAACAAACTTTCTATTATTGTCTGGTTTTCATAGAAAACCAATAAATCATTCATTTCTACTGGAGAGAGAACTCCAAGCCCAACACCCAAGACACAGGCAGGGATCCAGCCTTTCCACATGGATTCAGATCTAAGCTTTTGAGTAGAATAAGTATGCAGACCCACCCAGGCCCCAGTACGGCCAGTAGGGTTGCAAACTGAGCCATCAGTTGGCACATCCAGCACCAAAGGTCCCAGGCTGGTGGGAGTACCACCTACAATTAGAAGGTACAGCTGGATGCAGGAGTTTACTCAAACCCCACTCATGGCGGTGGTGTTTTGTTTTGCTTTAATAAAAAAAAAAAAAAAAAAAGAAAAAGAAAAGGAATACAAAAGAAATACTTCAAATTTCCATCAGAGGTCTAAAATGTGACTATGGCTAGCATGTGTAGGTATGCATGTATGATCTTGATCTCCCCTACCAGCTTGCTCTGAACTTCCCAGCCCTCACCATCTCTCCTTTGTTTTAATATAACTTCCCAACACTTTCTTGCCTATCAGAGATGTGATCTGAAGTCCTACCCCCGGACCAACACAAACGCTCTTTACTGCGGAAACCCAAGCAGCAGTCTTTCCCAAGCCGCAGGTTTTTTTGGTGCGGCAAACTTAATAGAGATGTCGAGCGTGAGCTCTGGCTGCCTCCTGCCCCTGCAGAAATCAGGAGCAGACCTCCTGCGGAAGGCAGCCCCGGGGAGCGGCTCTAATGGGAAGCAGCCTTTACCACCCATCGAAGCCACAGTGCCGGGCTGCCGTCGCCACCTCTTCTTCTGCCACATCCATCCTGGCACCGCACCGCGGATCAGGAGAGGAGGAGGAGGAGCAGCATCCCATTGCTGCACTGCCAGAGTGACACTCAGGTACCCGATGGGTGCCCAGACTTGGACCTCCCGTTGGTAAGCAGTTTGGCCATCAGTGGGAAAGCTCTGCATCGCCGTGGGTCGGGGGGACGGGTAAAAGGGGGGTTCAAAGAACATTTTAGAGACAAATCCCCTGGGAGCCACTCTTGCCATGGGAGGGACCCAAGAGATCTGGATTAATTTGCCTGTTTGCTTTCAGTTTACTTCTTGCGACCTCGCAGTAAACCACTTAACCTTGTAGGCAATAAAGTGGGATGCCAGTGTTTTCAGCTCATACTATTCACACTGTGCTCTAATCTAGTTTGCATGTCCGGTCCTGTCATTAGCTGGAGGAAACATTAATTCAAGACAGTAGAAAAGAAGGAGTAAAAAATTGTTTCTGGAAACACAAGGATTCTAATGGCAAACGCTCGTTATCTAGACCCACAGCCGAGTTAAACTGAAACATATTATATTTCATGCAAAAAAAAAAAAAGTTTTAACCATATGTTTAGTCATTTGTGAGCTCTTGATCCTAACACACAACATAAGCTGCAATATCAGTGTCAAAAGTGCCTGATTTAAAGCATGAGAGGCAGAGTTACATGAAGTCAAGTTAAAATCACTTCTGCAAGTCCGTGAGCAGCAACCTTCACGTGGAGTGACAGGTATGGGGGGAACACATCCGAGGGTCTGCGCGGTAGTGGGGGGAAGAGGAAAGTTTATTTCATTAAGTTTTTCTGGGAGATTGGCTAGGGAGAAGATGATATAGCTGGGGGGAGGACTGAGACAGCTAAAGAATAACACATGGTATGCTTTCAAAACATACAGCAACATGTGACATTCGTCTGCAAGTCTGGCGCTGAGGAGCCTGTGGTCTGGCAGCAGTGAGAATTTCTGCTTTTTATTTCTTAAATCATCGCAGGCATTTGAACTAAACCCCCCACCTAATAGTCTGAAGGGAAGAACATTAAATCAGATTTTACGTACCGTACTCTCAGTCAGCCATTGTTCTCAGCGGATTTTTATCCTCCAACTCAATTCCCACATCATTAAAGTGATGCTGTCTCTTTAAAACGCAACGCGGTGCCGTGCCAAAGCCTGCAATAAGAATCACTGGCACCAAAACAGTCAAAGCACAGAGCTTAATTCTCTACTTAATAAGACAATTAAAGAAGAGTATTTGGATACAGCAGTCTGCAAGTACCGACACAGAGCACTGGTGTCTCCAAAGGCATGTCGATCTGAAGGCTTTATCAAAAAGCATCTGTCGCAACCAGATGCCATCAACACCTGAGAAAAGTGGGAAATGAAGCGGGTTAATGTGGCTGTGATACACACAAAGGTTTGCACTGCCCAGGTCCCTACTTCTGAGTATTTTAGAGGGTGCACGATGAAGTACTTTTATGCAAAAATGCACGTACACCAAAATGAACTAAAATATATCTACACAGCTGCCTTTGTTAAAAAAAAAAAAAATCTGGCAGAAATAACCCAAATTACAATGGAACTAAAAGTGCTGTGTATTTGGTATCTTCATTACCATAATTGTAGGAAGCCTTATAGGAAGGTTGTTTTTAAACACTGTGCTTTGATGGATGCCTATTTAATATACATGGATGAATTGAGGTACACAGACCAACAAAGGCACCAATGACTGCTCATATGGAGTCTCTTGACCGTATCTGCCTCTAAGTTTCCAGTCAAATAATTCTCAGATGTCATCTCCTAGCAGGCTTCATCCTGCAGAGCTGAACCAAAGCTAGAGAAAAAGATAACGGCAGTGATACAAGAGCTAATTAGTCATTTGATTAGCTGGCGAGAAGACAGGGTGCTGCAGTTCTGTGACCTAAAAAAGCCACCGCGGACCTTAAAACTCCATCTCAAGGGTGTGCAGAAACCTGTAGCCTCCAGGGAGAGAGGGAGAAACGGGTGATGCCTCAATTCCATTAGCTCACATGGGATGTTGAAATAGCGGAGACATTAAGTCGAGGAGAGGTGTGACATTTGGAGCAATCAGCCAGCAAAAGAGCACCTGCAGCACTGCACTTTCTTTGAACTGCTGCACCAACGGCTCCCGGTCCAGCCTACATGGGAGGTTCGTGGGGACGCGTGATTTAGTACACCCAGAAGGCACGCCTTTTGGCACGCGAGAAGCACAGACCTCATCCTAGCAACTAAACACATAGCAAGAGGAAAGAAACCAACAGAAAGCCAACTGCCCCCCTCTTCGTTACAGGAGGGCTAACAGCCAGCCAGCCCCAGGGTGGTAGCCCCTCAGCCACACCATGTCAGAAGAGAGCCACCAAGGAAAGGAGAAAAAAGCCACTCTGAAGAGGACATCCTGAGCGGTTGCCTTCTTTGCCTGCCCTGGAGGGTCCTACACTGCACTGAGATCTGCTCCTGGTAAACCCCATGAGCGTGCTGGCTATTCCACATGCAGAAACAGGAGAGAGAACTGGGGTGAAGCCAAGAGGGCCCCTTAGGCTGCAAAGTTGCGTCTTCAACAGCAAAGGAGGAAGACACCAAAATGACCAGAGCTAGGGGTCACAAGTTGTTTTGTGCCCCCTTCCTTCAGCCCGACAACCGGAGCATGTTGTCACCTGACTGCACCCAACGCACCAAAAAATTCCAGCTTAATCTGAGGCAGTGGCTCCCCAGCAAACCATGAGGCAGTGTGGATGTACCCAAGGTGACCGAAACGAACCAGCCCAGCACAGGCCACAGAGAGTGAAAGCGGGTCACTGTCAGTGGAAAGCCCTGCTCATCTCCCACCTTCAACAGCTTGGATGGTGTCTCGCTCTTGGATAAGAGAGGCGACTCTCTACCCTGAGAAGAGATTAAAGAAAACAAATGTCTTGGCAAAGATCCCCCTGCCATCTGCACCGCTGGAAATGCCCTCTGGAAAGCAAAGGAGGAGGATCCCTCACCTTGCACGCTCCTGGGAGAATGGTGCAACCTCCAGCGGCTGCCAGTGCTGTCCCGTTTCATCCCCGTCCCCTCAATGCGGATCCAGACCTGCCTTTTGCCGCCCACCTTCCCCCCGTGTGCTTTATCCCAGAGGGATGAACTCACCTCCAGCACCAGTGAATTTCTCAGAATAAGTCCGACGCATAGTTTAATTTTTAGCAAGCCCTGCCAGAGGTCTCGGAGTAAAATGCAGAAATAAGAACATTTTCTTGAATAGAAAATAGAGATTTAAGAGTGTGGCAGCATGGTCAGTGATTAGATACAGGCTTTGCTGAGACAATGCAACTCCAATATGTGCAATAGTTTCCCACCCTTTACTTAAAAAGAAAAAAAACCTGGGGAAAAGACCCCAACAACACATACAGTAAGTCAAAGACAAAAAAATTAGCCATGGACATGGTTCAGTAACGCAGGCACTATGCTCAGCTCTGTATTCTCTTACAGCTTGGAAAAGGGAAGAGCAAAGTTAGAAACACAATTTCTGCAGTTTCCAAAAGAATTTAAGATTTTCGAATCTGACTTACTGTGAATTGGAACAAACCCCCGAAATGCTGAAATTCTCTGCAAAAGGAATTTTAAAACTATCACTTAGAACCTACTGGAAAATCAATTGTATTGCTACTGTATTTCCTACCATGGAATTATATTTTAAAATTCTAAATAGAAACTTATTTCAAAACAACATGTTCATTTAATTGTAAAAAAAAAAAAAAAAAGAATTTTAACTGTCAGAAAAATCCTTCATCTCTTTTTTTTCTGCCACTTTTTGACAAAACTGACCTGATTTTGCAAGAGGCTTTAGTGTCGATGACGCCAGATATTGGAATATGACTCCATCAAGGAGCCATAGTCAGGAAATACCAAAGCTGTGGTTGCCAAAGCAACATAATTAACTCGATCACGGTACATACGCTGTGCACCACTTCCCAAATGGCCCTTTAACACCCAACTAAATCCTTCGCTTGAATGGCACATCAGGATGAATTTCTCCTCTGAGTTCTTCAAGAACACACACAGCAAAAGAAGAAGTTGTCAAAATTACTAAAAGCCAAGCACCACTCTGCTCCCTGGCCAATGGTCCCCTGGGCTCGAAGAAGTCAAGGACAAATTCTTGAGCCTACTCCCATGACTAAGGGCTGTAGCAGTCACAGAAACACATGGACCTGTTATATGGAGCAAACACATTTTGTAAAGCTTCACTTTTAATTCCTCTGCATTATCAGATTTAAGACGTTGGGGTCTTCTGTGGCATAATCAGTAAAATCCTTACTACCAGGGGCAGGGAGGCCCAGACGTTGATGCTACACCTTGACCCTGGGGCCACAAACTTCAAAACCTGGATATGCTGTCACTGACTCAACCTGCACAATGTATCAAAAATAAGCTCCTGTCTGTTTACTGGGGGGGGCGGGGGGGGGAGAGAGAGAAAGAAAAAGAAAAAATTGAGTGATGGGCTTTCAGCCTGTCATCAGACCACAGTGACCTCAATTTTTTGAGAAATAAAGTCAAAATCTATTCTTATCTTCAGAGATTCAAGATGTATTTATGTGTCAAACTTTCTCCGACTTGTCCTTAGCCTTTGGGAAGCACACTAAAAATGATATCAAAGCCTGAAAACCCTGCGATCACATTCACGTTCACCTTTGACCAGGACGCCTATAGCTCTCACCAACTCCTCGGCTCGTCCTCACCGGACAGAGAAGACAGCAAGTCTGGGAGCAGCTCATGGGGAGCTGTACAGGATGGAATAAAGGCCACTTTGCATAGTAAAACTGTGCTGCCCTGCTCAATTTTTAAAGGCCAAAGAAAACTTTACTTTGTCAGTTTTCTGCTTCTTTATATCCTTGAAGAATGTTTTACCTGCATCTTCCTCTCCTTACACGCAAATATTTGATTATTCTCTTTGAAATGCCTGTGTAACATCTACAGGAATAAGATGCTGAATGCAAACACTGATTGATTCTTTCTTAGCCATCAAATGTGCTTACACAGCAAATGCACACAAATCTCACATTTCACATTTAAAAATATGAACATGCTGTGTTTTTTTTTTTTACTCAAACATAATGAATGAGCTTAAATATTAGAACTTGAAATTATTAAGTAAATCATGGCACCTGTAAAGCTTCTATTTGCATAACATTAATTCATGATGGCATGTAAAACAAATTCATCACTCTCACTACATTGTAGTCTGATTTATGTTGGAATTGGAAAAAATAAAAATCATGAGCACGAAATTATGTTGACAAGATGTACGTGCTCTTCGAAGCCCAAGATTTTTTTTTTCCTGAAGCATCAAAACAACTAAATTATGGGAAAGAGGGCTGGGAGAAAGCATCTTTAAAAATGAGTAACACACTAGCGTCACACACACACTCTCCAGTTATTAATGTCAAGCACGGTGAAGATACTCTAGAAAATCATTACCATTCATAGCTACTAACAGCCATTAAATTTCAATCAATTCAACTTAACACAAGTGTACTTCAAGCAGCCCTTACAGTTCCTTATAGAGGTGGCTCAGAAAGTCCTGTCTGACTTATTGCATTGTCCCCTGCACAAAGAGGCATTGCTGAGGATTGCTCTGAAAAGGAGCTATCTTGGTGTTGGGAACTGATGCTCTTTTAACACCGCAATCAACAGACCTCGCTTTTAAAGAAGGCACGATAAAAGGGGCTCTAACAGGACTCCACAGGTCAGTATGGAGGGGAGCAATGCACTGATTTCAGCTAGAGACGCCACTTTCCAAGCTGAAAAAAAAAAAAAAAATCGGTGGGATGTTTTCAAGGATTTTTCAATGAATTTTAGCAACAGAATCAAACTGCTGAACACAGCGCTAGACAGCTTCCGGGTGATCCACTTGCTCCAAGAGAATAAAATCACTAAATATATAGGACACTTAAAGAAAAAAGGATTTAACTTCCAAAGACTGGAAATTTAAAGCTCCTGGTGATGAATACAAACCACAGAGCTGTGATATTACAGCATCTCCTACTCATCTGACTTGCATTTGTAACGCTGGAAGTTTTTCCACTGCTCCTGCAGGAATTAAGCTGTGCAGCTGACCGTCCCTTGCAGATGCTGGGGAGGACCAGGCAGACCCCATGGGGGGGTACGTGGCACCTCACGGCAGGGGTGAGGGACCGTGACCGCAGGGTGCTCATCACCGAGGGGCTGGACCCACGCTGGCTGTGCAGCAGAGCATCCCAGAGAAGGCATGTTCCTCTGGAGAGATTTCATTAGTTTCATTTGAGTGAATTGTCTGCAGTAAAATCTCACATTTCACAGTGGATAGAAGACTTTGTTTATTACTTCTTTTTTTTTTTTTTTTTTAAAAAAAACAGGAGCTCAGTTTTTCCCAGCAGGGTTCATTCTGCTGGACACAAAGTCCTTTCTCTAGATTTAGAGGCAGTTTAAGGCTGCAGGTGTGTATTCCTACAGAATGAAGAGTCACTCAGAGCTCAGAAAAACAGATGCAGTCACAGATGTGCCATCACTGTAGCTGAAATTACAAGCTCAAGTACAGATGCCCTTTTGTGACCTTTAGCTCATCCCTTGAAAGTATCAGCATTGATGGTACTACTCGTTACGGGAGTATTTGGGACCGTTCTACAGAACTCTATGGTTTTCTTTCCCCTGGGATTTACAATTTAGCATTTAGCATAGAGTAGCAGTGAAGTTCTTTGAAATCAAGAAATGCCCGAGAAACCTCTCAGGCAGATATATGCTCCATTTTAACTCATTTCCCTACACTTACAAACTGCACTAAATGAAATGAAATTAATGTTAAAAAGGGCCCTTATTGAAAAATCTTCCAGTGACAGGATCAGAAAGTGCCAGAGTTCAAGTAAATCGTTCCATGGAAAATGTTAGCAAAGCTTAATCATACTGGAAGCCACATTTAATTACAGCTTTTTAAGTCCATCTGGGAAAAAAAAAAAAGAAGAGACTTAAGTATGTCACCTGAGATGATCTAGATACTGAAACTATTTGTAAGTTAACAAAAGCATTTGCATCACAAAGCGCTCTGGGGCAGCACCATGGCAAAGCAGATGTGTAATGAACAAGGATCATAGCACCAAAACAATCAGGACTGTAAATAACTACTACTAATCTGCAATCATTTAAATTTGGGTTTAATTGCTAGGCAGCAAATACATTTCATTCTTGAAGAGGTAAATGCTCTGCGGAATACACACTTTAAGGTATTTAGCGGCAGAAGCGCCACAATCAGGAATGGGAATGTCAGGAGGGCAGAGAAGAGATAAGCAGCAGGGTTGGATCCGCCATGAAATCACAACATTAAACAAACTTTTCCCTGGAAGAGAATTAATAATGCTGCCATCCCCACTGTAGGTACTGTAAGTGCCGCAGGAGTGACACAATGACACACATGGGAGGCAAGAGGGTAGTGACTATAGAACAAAATTCAATCTAGTGCTAATGAATAAAAAGTTCCTTTTATTTCTCTGTTGTTTTTGGTTCATTAAATTTTCCACAGATTTGCAGAGAAGAAAACGTGATCAATAAACCTTGACAAAAGTGAACATGTGAAAAAGGCGAGAGAAAGGCACAGGAAGATAAAAGTGATATCCCGATCGCAGATTTCAGAGGCAGATGACCAGAGCTTTGGGCTGCTGAATAATCTGAATAGACCATCATTTCTTTACAGCCTTTTACTTTCTTTTCCCTGACTGTTGGAACTCTTCATTCAATACAATAGTAAATGCACTAAAACTTTTTTTCTTATGCTAATGGTCGAAATCGGGCGCTCACAGTTAAAACACACTTCCCACCAACTTGTTTTCTTTAAAAAAAAAAAAAAAAATTAACCTATTCAAGTTAAACTAAAATGTCAAAGACAGCTTAAGGCTTACTCTCACCATTCCTTAAAATTAATGGTTTTCTCCCCAGTAGATACAAAAAGAAAAGACTTGAATAAGGATAAAGCTGCTAAACTCTTTTCATATGAAAAAGAACACTTAGAAAGTAAAAAACAAATACATCCAGTACAAAGATCCTGGTACCTACAGTTCTAATTTGTATTGTTTCCTCTTGGAATATTTATAATTGCAGAAAGGTGACAGCCAATCGCAAATAATTGTGAAACGAGAGAAAAGATTCACCACTGACTAATGTATTTGGGCAGCCATGCCCATGACAGTACCAGAAATGCTTCCACGAATTACAACGTGGGTTGTACAACGTGGGGGGATGTGTCATCCTCCCCCCACCCCCCGCCAAGGAAACTATTTCCAAATGTGTTTTCTAATTTGGGTGACCACTTCCAGGCACCAAGGCCTCTTTTTTAGCAGTACTGAATATTCACAAAACCCCAAATAACTTTTATGGCTCTGAACTTTTGCATTACAGGACAACTTTCCCGTTCCCTTACTGCAGCGCAATTTAGCTTTCATGTATTTGATTTTGTTTTGTTTACAAGAAGTTAAAGGGTATGGAGTGCAGTTTACAGTAGGCAAGCGTGAATCAAGAAAAGTTCTGTGGCCTCTCCTGGACTATACACATCTAACATGTATGTGCTTCTAACTGGAACTGGCCTGCGGAAAATTAGGCCTGATTACCCGCTATTTCCATTCCAGTTCTCATTCTCACACCAAATACCGGTGAATTTCTAGAATATGCACATATATGGGAGCTGCTGTGTGCATGGGTCAAGATACACACATACACACAGATGTGTGTGTACATATACATACAGATGCACAGCCACGCGTACATTATTTACCTCCTAACGCAATGCCTTCTCAACATCATTCATACTAGGATTCATTCTTTGATATTATTTTATTTAGTGTTGTTTTAATTAATTCCCAAATACCTCCTGTTGTTTTGGTTTTCTTTAAAAGGGCCCTGGGAACAGAGCTGAAGCAAACCCTAAATACCACTTAATGCTTTGTGGCAAGTTGTCCAAATGCGCAACTGTTTAAAATATTTACCCAGGTATATAAGGGGGTTGCACAGCTCTCGAACAATGCCCTGGAATCTTTCCCATCAGTAAAAAAAAAGCAGACAAAAAGCAGAGACTGCTTAACCTCAATGCCTCAGCAGCAAGTGAGAAGTGCAAATATCGCATTTCTATAAAGCCTTGGAAGCTTCATAGAAATGGAGTGGCAACTAATTAGTTTGATGCTATAGTCACATCTAATGTTCCTAAGTAGCTTCTTTGAAAAAACTCGCTGCCTTGAAATCCTTGGCCAGATTATTAAGTGGGGGCTTTGTGATGCAGCAATAGATAGGTGTTTGCTGCACAAATACATACAGATTTTGGTGACTGCTTGCTGAATCCTCTGCCTTCGCTAATCTGCACTGGAAACTTCACTATGAACAGAGCACTTCTCAGAGTACAAAAGCATGAAGTATCTGTGTACCTTTCAGACTACAGGGCAAACAACTGGCTTACAGTAGGGCCACCAAAACCGGGGGGAGGTGGTTAACCAAGTGTCCCCCGTACTTACAAGCACAAGCTGAGGATAATGCGATTGCTATTAGGTCAGAACCCCCACCATATCCTTAAACAAAAAAAGATGGGGCCAGAGGACTGGAAAACTCATTAGAAAAGGTGAGAGGAAAAAAAAAAAGATAAAAAAAAATAGAGAAAAACTCTCTCCATAGAAGTAAAGTATCAGGATCACGAAAAACACATTTTGAAGTTATAAAGTGTTGTAGGGATCACGTAACCCTTCTACTACACAGCTGATCGCGTAGCCCCAGAGCCCATACAGCTTCTATACAAAAGTGCTACTGAAAGGGAAGTTGTGGTATAAGTCTTTAAGGTCGTTAAAATCACAGAAACCATAATCAAAAATGGTTCTTCGCCAGAAAAGTTTAAACTGGTTTTCAAAACAACGCCAAAAATCCTGATTATTATATATATGTATATATACGCCGCAGAAAGGCTGTCTCTCTAAATGTGACTTCAATGGGACATTAGGGGATGCAGGCTGCTGTGCAGTGGATATCTGAGGTCAAGTTGTGTTTTCTTTTATACAAGTAGAAACTGGAGTAGCTTCTAATGAAATTCTACTAGATTTATACTGGCATATGCATCCAGTTCAAATTCTTCTATGGCTCTAATTTTTCTCTAAATGAATGACCTAACACAAACAGTATTTGTCCATCTGTATACATCCCCTTTGACACACTGAAAAAAAGACACTGAAAGGAAGCTGGAAACAGTCCTCGAGATCTGTTTCTCTTTGAAGAACAGCAGTTGCATTTCTGGGCACTTCAAAGTCACATACTTTAAGCAATAACAACATTCAAGATCAAGTGAATCTTACCTCACCTTGCTTTAAAGATTAGCTCTTTCACAAACATACACCAGAGGCTCGGATATACACATACCCGTAGATTAACAGTTCATCTTCAGTGGATCAGGCACTTTTCAGTGCTACAGATAGGTCATGTTTTCAATCAAATGACAAATTTCCAAGAGTTGTTTACAGTGGAAAAGCCATAATGAATTTCATTCACTTCTTAAAAGTTGTCAGTTTTGCAATAACGTTCAATATGACATTTTTATTGCAATTCAAAGCTTGACAGGTGTCAACATTTCCTGAAATTCCAGCCAAAATACAAATTACCATATCCGCCCATCAGAAAAGTTGAACCAAACCAATTCACGAACTGCAGTTGCTGTATGCAGTAATTACCATGCATTTCAAACATCCCAGGAGCATAAACAGTTATTTAGCAGGACCCTCTTTTCCAGGTGAATGTAGTTTCTTTTCTCGTGAAGTTAAATGAATTAGGTGTAGAACTAAAGAAAAACCAAACTCTTTTTTTTTTTTTTCTTTTTTAAAGCAAGGTAGCTAGAACAAACAGATCAAATCTGCAAGTCTTATAACAAATCAGTCTATTCCACTTCTGTATATTTTGAATTTCATGGCTTGTTTACTTTACTTTTTTGGCACCAACTTCACAGTGCATGCCAATACAATATTTGTTTAAATGCTGTTTTATGCAGCATGCTAGTCAAACGTTTACTTTCAAATTCTTGTACATCCCAAGAGCCTCAGTTGCAAAAAAAATATAAAATTTAAAAAAAAAAAAAAAAAAAAAGGAGTGAAAGGGATTGGCAGGGGGTGGACAAAGTTTTACAACCAGTCCCTTTATCTACGGCTGTAAAATTATAAACACGATACGCCAATAAAATGCTAATTTCTGCACACACAGAGGTGGGCATACAGGACCTGGAGCTGTATGAAATAACGAGGGCATCTTTAGGAAGGCACAAGTTTGGCTGGCTCAGCCCGCCGTGACCCTCACGCCTGGCCATTCGCTCACTCGCACACACGTACCGGGAGGCAAAGCCCGAGCCTGGCCCGCCCCCCCCACCTCCCGGAGCGGATGGTCCCGGTCCCGGTCCCCGTCCCGGCTCCCCCCGGAGCGGCCGGTCCCGACCCCGCGGAGGGGACAGGACTTCCCGCGCATCCCGCACCGCCGCCGCGCCCGCGGTCCCGACCCGGGAAGTTTTGAAGCCCAGGCTGCAAGGTTAGCAAAATAAAAATAAAAAATGTGTATATAAAACATCCCGTAACCGTCGGAAAAGCCGGCAGCAGGGCCAGCGGCAGGACCACTCATAAACCATCCTTAGCCCCCGCGCTGGAAAAGTCAGGTTTCCCAGGAAATGATGGCAATCACTTGAGGCAGAAAAGGCATCTAGATGAGCCCATCTCCCTCCCCGCCTCCCTGATTGTTTTAAAGCCACCGAGTCCGGGGGAAAAACTCTCAACTCTCTAAGTCCTTAATAGGATTGGAGTCCGGGTCTCTCCAAGCCGCTCCTCATCACACAGGGATCAAGTTGCAGCAGGGAATTTTTTAAATTCCTCAGCAAATATACTTGTCGAAAGATTGCCCCTCCCGGGGGGTGACAAGGAGAAGGGGGGGGCAACTTTTTTTTTTTTTTTTTAAAAAAAGGGAAACTCTCTGTTGGCTTTGGGGAGCCCGGCTGCCCTCCGGGACCCGGGGCCAGTCGGTCCCAGCAGTGGCCCGGGGCTGGGACTGTCACCGCAGTCCCCGGGAAAAACAATGACTGTGGAGGCACGGCCCAAAGCCCGGTCCCGGCGGGGTCTGGGCCGGGGGGGGACACACACACCGGGCGCGCGCACACACACACACATCTGCCCCGCTCACCTGAGGGGGGGGACACACACGGGACGGGACCCCCCACACGTTACAAGGAGAGCCCATCGCAAAATCTCTACCCCCCTTCAACCCACCCCGGCGCAGGGCACCTCCGATAAAAGCGGGGGAAGAGGAAAAAAAAAAAAAATATAAAAAGCACAATGAAAAGAACACAATAAGCATCAACTTTACCCAAAAAGCGGAGCAGCAAGTTTTCAGTAGGCGAGCGGTTGCTGCCGAGCAGAGCTGCTCCTCCGGACCCCCATCATAAACTTGGGGGAGGGGGGCGTGGGAGGGACTTTCCCTCCGTCCTTCCCTTTTGTGCCTCTCTTCTCCCCCCCGCCCCGGCTCTGCTCTGCTCCTCGCCAAAAGCTGCCGCGAATCCCGGCGGCGGCGCAATCCCGGCTGCTGCCGCGGAGCAGCTCCGCGGAGGCGGGCGAGGAGGGAGGGAGGGAGCGATGGAGGGATGGATGGATGGATGGATGGATGGATGGATGGATGGATGGATGGATGGATGGAAGGAAGGAAGGAGGGAAGGAGGGAGGGAGGGAGGGGGAGGGGGAGGGGGAGGGCCAGGGGTAGTTTGGAGAGGTGCGGGGCGGCTGCCGGGCGGCTCCTGCTGCCCGTCAGCCCGGGCCGGCGGCGGGACACGGCGCGCACACTCATACATAGACATATGCATACTTTTTTATATATACATATATATATGTATATGTATATACACACACACATACATACACATAGGCTGAAGTTAAGCAGCCCGCAGGGAAGACTCTAGAGCGCTTTCAAGCCCCGACACAAGAGGAAAACTGGCTGTAGGGTCTGTTCCCCCCCGCCTCCCCCCGCCCCTTTAAAAAAAAAAAAAAAGAAAGAAAGAAAGAAAATTAAAACCTTCCCACCCTTTCGGTGCGGGAGCATCGGACCGCTCCTGTTCCTCTCCCACCTCCCACCGTCCCCTTTCACCCCGGATCACTCCCTCCCCTCGGCGAACCGCACCATTTTGGGTGCGGGGCTTTCTCGCTGGGGGCGAGGCGGGGGGGGCGGGAATCCGTTCCGGAGCGGAGCCGCTGGCAGTCTCCCCCTCACCCTGCTCAGCTGGGAGGGCATCTGCAACCAACCCACAAAAATCCCCTTTCTTCAGGGAAAGTAGCACACACACCCACCCCCGAACAACAAAAGTTTGGCCTTGTGCAGATTCACTCGCGCAAGAGGCGGGGATGGAGCTGGGGAAGGGGGGTGGGGGTGGTTTTCCTCCAACTTTGGTAGGTTTTTTTTGTTCCCCCCGGGAGTTTGCGCTACTTTTCAAGCCCCCGCCACGCCGGGGCTGGAGGCAGCAAAGCCCCGCGGAGCATCTCCGCATCCGCGGCCAGCCCGGGCCGGGCTGGGGCCGTTCCCCGGCGGGGAGCCGGCACCCGGGCGGCTTCAGCCTTCCCCAACATCTTCGGTGGGAGAAGCGTTCATTACAGGTCGTTCCCTAAAAGCGGTAACCAACCTAACTGGAGCATGGTAATCTATTTTAATCCTCGTGTTTTGGGACCCAGGCTACGAGGAGAATGAAATCTCAAAAAAAGCGCCCCGCTCCCACCCCAAATGTCTTCACTTTTGCACTGCTCTGGTGCATTAACGGTAATACCAATGAGGAACGCAGCAGTTTTAACTTGGACTTCGGCCACACTGGGCTTGTTACTTGATTTGTTTTGATTTCTTTGGCTATGGAATTTATCAAAAGTTTAAAACACAACCAGATGCTGCTGGGGAGGGTCACCGCGCTGTACCCAAGAGCAAGCTGAAACTTGCCGTATCATCGGGGTATCTGACTCCGGCAGGATTATGGCCAGTACCATGGCAACCGCATGCCACATCAGCCTCCAGCTTCACTTTCAGTCCCTTGGGCAGTGTTAACATTTGCCAGCGGATTTGCCCGACACGCAGCCCAGGTCCGGGCAAGTGGAAAATGAGCTTTATGCCACTCAGAAACCTTCCTCGTCTCGCCTGTGCAAAGCAACCTGGCTGGACCCCAGGCTTGACACTACAATTTTAATCCTAAAAACCTGATACCAATTTGGGTGCCTTCTATCTGAAAGTTTGCACGTCTTCTTTTTTTTTTCTTTTTTTTTTTTTTTTTCCTCTTCTGGTGGCATTAGAAGGCTGATGTTTGAAGGTGACAACTGACTTCCCATGCACCCCCAAATCCCAAGTACTCCATTCAGATAGCTTGGCAAGGATGGTGAGGCAACAGGTTATTTTGCCAACCACCAACATAACATTTTTTTTGGCCAAAGACTAGCACTAGCATGCACACACTATGTCATCCAAAGAAATTCCCTCCTCTCACTGTGGTACGTGTGCAGTCCATGCTGTCACAGCATCATGACCTTACCCCATACAGATGGATAATTTTGTGCTCAGAGGAGTTTCATTGCACCTACTACTGAAGAGCACTCCACAATGGAGAGAGGGGCTTTGGTTACCAAAAGTAGGAACAAACCAAGTCTTTGATCTCCAGAAAACAAAGCCCATTTGTATTCCCAGGTTACTTTACTGGGGAAAGATGACCTGGCAGCTTAGGAGGTGGGTTAGAATAAGAGGTTTTTGGATGGACCAGATAGAGTAGCTGGCAAAAAAATAGCATTATATATGTTCCAAATTCTTGCTGTGTAGTTACAAACACATGTACATCCAGTCTGTTGGCCAACAACATTTTTAAAATCAAAAGAAGAAGGAATTAAAGGATTAATTCAGAGTAGTTATGTGGTTAAGAAGGATGGTTCTTCTTCTAGAATTAATATGTGTCAAGCAATTTTTAAGCCTAAACAGAAACTCCTCTTTTTTGTCAGAAGGATGATGGCTAGCCACGGCTGGAGGTTTTGTTGAGAACTTTGAGTCGGCTTTTACACTGCCTGACTGCTGTAGCTTATCCATCCTTCCCTCTCCTGCTCTGCTCATTGAACTGCCCTCTCTTAATCTTCCATAGGTGTCCGAGATTAAATAGACGACAGAATGACTGACATTTGGTATACATAAAAGAACCGAAATATGAACAAGGGGTCAAAGTGCAGCTCTTCCCTCTGGTCTTCCCTCCTGCTCTTGCACAACCTGATGGGGATGAAACCGAGTAGGGATATAAAGATATATGACAATGTACATTTACTATACCTTGCTGTAGCATGAGTGTGTGGATATAGAGGGTACATTCAAAAATGTTCTGGGCTAAGGGAAGAGGGTTTTTTAATCACAATTTTTTTTTTAAAAAAAAGCTCTCACAATGATAAAAGACTGACATATCACCGGGTCCAGGATTGCTAATCTGGGATCTGTCCCACTTCCGTTAGGTCAATGGAATGAATCTTATTAACCACAGAGGAAGTTAGACTAGCCTCAAAAGGCACAAAATGTGGCTTTTAAAATGTTTGATATAGTTTTGAAAGAGGACTGTAATTTTTTACTAAAGAAGATATTTAAAGAAGATTGTTAAAAAACCAATGGGGGATGCTCCATTCTGTTCCGTTCGTGTCTATAGGATTTATTTCTATAAATCTTCATAGATCCTCATGATAAATTAAAAGGCCCATTTGAGTATTCCAAAGGATACTCATGGGTGGAAGCTACCAGAAAAAATTCACATTTAAATATGCTTCACTTTTAGGATGAAGAAAATAATTACATGTGGGATGAGCACTAGGGGATAGAGGCCTAAAACTGCATTTCATGCAACTCCTATCCTTATGATGTCTGGTTTAAGTCCAAGTGGGAAGCAGTACGTGATCAGTTCTGCCCTGATTTGAACAGCTGTACCAGCTCTGGGGTCAATGAAGTTGCACCATGTCTGAATGCACTTCGTTTCTATAGAATATAATTAATCACAATGATATTTAATAAATTAACAATGTCGTGTGCAATGCTGGCTCAGAATTTACTAGGAGAATGGGGAAGTTTTTTTAGCACAATACTTTCCCTTCTTTTTTTAAAGTAGCCCTGTTACCTGGGGGAATCGTAACTGTGTGTAGACAATGAGACAATACTCAGCGGGATGATATGCAGCTCTGATTCCTATCTGCCTCCATGTATGTGTTGTCTCTTGTTTAAAACTTCAGTGGTAAGTTCCTTGAGGCAGGTACCATTTTCCTGCATTCTATATTTTGATTAAGCTTTATTTCAGTTGTCCTCTCTCCAAAGTATATCCAAAGAGTAACTTCTATGATAATTTCCTGATAGCCACTTCCTCTTTTCTTTTCTCTTTTCTTTTCTCTTTTCTTTTCTCTTTTCTTTTCTTTTCTTTTCTTTTCTTTTCTTCTCTTCTCTTCTCTTCTCTTTTCTTTTCTTTTCTTTTCTTTTCTTTTCTTTTCTTTTCTTTTCTTTTCTTTTCTTTTCTTTTCTTTTCTTCCCACTGGAAGGATCCATTCTTGCCAGATTTAATCTGTATTGGATCATGAATATTGAACTAATGCCATAAATTTTTCTAAGGTTTTTCAGTGATTATAAAATGATACTTGCATGCTACATCAGCAAAGGAGGTGGTACTTTTATTTACTGCAAAACTGGCCTGGAAGCCTTCCTTTCATTTTGGAGAGCATGCAGGATCTTATTCAACTTTAAACACAAGCTGATACGTCCTGCTTAAACAGCACCTTATTCACGTGACAACATTCATTGAAATTACTGCTCGTAAAAAGATAAGCAAACCATTTGAGTGTGTGTTCACCATGAACTAGGAATATACATGCCACCCATTACCTGTCTTGGCTGAAGGACAGAAGCTTCTTCAAAATGCACAGAGTCCATCATGTCTGCACAGTTTTCAAGAAGTGTCACACTTGTGGCTGCTCTTCCCAGACCCACCCCATTCACAAATGGTGAGGAGTCCCTTTCCCGTTCATATCTGAAACAGAAGGCACATTTTGCTCTAAGACTAGGAACTCCAAGCTCCAGCACCCAAACTGTAGAAAGTTTAACATGAAAAGCTCAGGCCTGGGTCGATACCTCTCACACCATTTCCAGCTGTAGAAAAGCAGCAGTTCATCGTGCTTATGTGGGGAAAGGAAAATAAGAGGCGCTGCAGAAGCATTGCTCTTTGGCATGGATGTGAAAATAAAATGCACAGTTTCTGAGGGGTGGTTTTTTCTCATGGTTCTCTGCAGTTTCTCATTCTTTATCCCCTACGATGACAGGGACATGATGATAGGGATGGGCTACGGGGCTCTGCCTACCTGGGGGTCTGAGAAAGGAGAAGGGCAGCACATCATCCTGACCGGGCTCCTTCTGGACTTTATCCACCCCCAGCAAAATGCTTGAATTGATGAGGAGCCAGATAACAATTTTCTTGCCCAGGGTTGACAGGGTTACTCAAGGTGTGCTGTCTCCTCAGAAGGAGGAGAGGAGAGCAGGGGGTGGGATGCACAAAATGGTGACTGGGGTACCTGTACGTGGCACTGTGTGACTACCCGCAAACAACCGGAGTTGGCAACGTACAGAAAGAAAAACTTGGCCATTGGTATGAAGTTACTGAGATTTGTTGGAAGCTATATATATATTTCATCAGGGAAAACTACGGAAAAGACTTTTCGTTCGCTCCAGGAAGAGAAAATTTGTTGGGTTTTGCAGAAAAACAGAATCCCTATCACTACAAAATGTATAATGTGGTCCTTTACACATTATACTATATTGCATGTACACACTGTGTATTCAGTGTATATATACTGATTAATAATTTGCACTAATTTGTCCTGATGTTAGACTATTAACACATTACCTACAGTGGCCAGTAATTCTCATAAAAGTTTTTTCTTTCCATCCACCAAAAAACCTTCATTCATTTAACCTTTACAGTTCCAGCAATATAAATATTAATTAGGATATCTAGCGCTGATCTTATCCAAGGCCAGATAAAGAGTCCCTGATAAAGCTGGAAGGAAATCCCAATTCCTGAACCCAAATTCAGGCTATTAGATAGTGCTGTTCCAAGAAGAAATCCTTTGTCAGAGCTCAGCCTTCTTTCCATTGCCCTGACTTTCCAGGGTATATAAAGTGTTTGAAAATATCTCACCTTATTTGCTTTTGTAAGTCACTTTTTCTAAGTCTTTTGGAGGATTTGTGAATCTTCTAGATGACATTTCAGCAAAAGCATGGACTATTGCACTAGTCCTAGTTTTAGGAGGCTGTAAAGGAATAAAAAGATTAGAAATAAGAATATGACCATATCACCCACATCTCAGAGTTCATGTGTACTGAGGGCCCCTTTCTCAAGATAACATCTTCAAGGGTTGCAGGACAAATGCCAAAGTTGCATAAACGCTAAGAGTTTTGGAAGGGGCTCCTAATTTTCAGCACTCAAATTTTCAGAGGTAGTCTGCCTTCTTTGAAAATCAGGTGTCTGTGAGTTATCTCAAGTCAGGCATCCAAAATACCCATCCTTTACTGTAAATCTTGACTAACACCTTGTGATGATGAGCAAAAAATGTGGCCATGGGTATATGAAACTGCTGGCTGAACAGCTTGAGGTGTCTGAAAACTCTATCAACCCAATGTGAATTTCCATTGCATTTGTTGAATAAATGAGTGACATCAACATCTGGAATCGGAAGGACCCCAAATCCCTAAATAATAGCCCTCCTTGTACTGCCCACAGAGGTCCAGCCTGGTTTTGCTGAAGAGACAAGTAATGTTTGCAATCATACCTAATATATTTCAAATCGGTTATATTGTTTATAGATTGCTTATGTCAAAACCAGTGAATTCTCCGGTGTGCTTTAGGATTTATGCATTCTAGTTCTTTGCAAGGTTTGTTCTTATTTGTTGCTACCTGCAAAAATATATCTCTTGGCCTCAATTCACAGTGGAACAATGTTAGGTCATTATTCCTTGAATTGTTAGGCTGTAAAGAAGCAATTTCTCACTAACCTGTGACACAGGAAATTGTGATTCTGATGTCAGGTCATTTCTGGAGTTCCTTTTACAACAATCTGTTTTTCTGTCAGCAAATGACATTTATGTATTCTTTCCAGAAAGTGTAGGCTTCAGTATTTTTGTATGTATACATTCAATATTTCTCTTCTGCCTCTTATTCTGCATAGCCTGGAGTTTTAATATATGATTCAACTGATAAATAAATATATTTTGATTGATAGTGCGAATACCTGGTAGCTGAAACTAGTGCTACTTTAAAGTGCTTCTCAGAATAGTTGAGTTTCCTGCTTTTGTTTTCACTGAGATTTCTTTTATGAAGCATTGCGATGAATGATTGATGCTTGGACACCCCTTTTCCCTCGATTCTCTGCTGAACGCGTTGCTCAGCGCTCCTCATGAAGGGAACAGAACCCAAACTGCCACCGCGGCAAAATTTTATCCCCTGTTTAATAGGGTTTGGTGTTATGAACCACAATCATTAGTGAGGTTCAGACCTTCCTCTTATGATAAGAAAATAGATAAGTTTTACCAATATACTGCATCCTAATGCAGTTATTTTATTCTACTCATTTGAAATTGGGTAGCATGTAAAACATTTGACAGATGACAGCGTGCATATGTTTTACAAATAAATATGCATGTTGACTACACAAGAAGTGGTTTACTGGCAGAATACGTTTTATATACACTTAGGGAACCGATGCTATAAAGTTACACATCCACAGAGACAAAAGTTATTTCCATTGACATGCACAGCATCAAACCTTTCCGCAGAACTAAACCACTTCTCTCTCTTCTCTTTGGTATTGTTTTTTAGGATAATAAGTACTGATAGATAGCTCTGTAACACTCTGTAATTCCTTTCTTCCAGAAAGATCCCAAACATTTCCAAAACAGAGCCTAAATCCTTCTGGCTTTACACGCAGGAGATGATCTCTGCATGTCTTGTGGGCTGTACGGGTGGGATATAGTCCTCAGTGGTAGATAATATGCTAGATTATGTAGCCATACACAAGATAAACGTGCAGCTTCTATACAGTAGAATCACATTGAGCACCACTGCAATGGAAGTGTCTTTGGCTTAAGTGCAGTAGCTATTTAATAATCCAAGACGATTTAGATCTGTTAATATATTTATAGGACGACAGCGTCAGTAGAAGGTGACTAGCAAGGACCACATAAACTTTCACCAAAAGTCTGAAATGCATTTCTACCACCTTCTCACCTTTCACTCATTTCAATTAATTGTTTACAATGTGTGGATTCAAATTGTGTTTTCCCAAACAGAATGAAAATTCCAACATTTCTACTAATAAACAAACCAAGACCAAATAAATTCCATCGCTAGAGACTTTCAGAATTTGGAGTAGACAAACCCTAGAAAATATACTGTAGTAACAATCTTACATGCAAGGAGAAGTGATATTATGCTACTAATATGTAGTTTATTAATCAATTTCCTCAGAATCAGCAATTACAAAATTCTTTAGCATAAAACATGAAAAAAACCCTATGATATTATGTTGATATAAAAATGTGGGATGCAGCTGGTTCTGTGGTAATATGACCTATTAATAGGCCAATTAATCTTCCGGTACCACTGCGAAATTCTCAATTCCAGCTGGCATAACCTAAATACTAACTGTAACGTGGTGAGAATGACAGAAAACGTGGGCACCACGCTGAGCATCTTAATCTACGAAGGCATCGCTCTAGGTTTCCTATGTATCAATGCAGAGGGAGAGACTTGCGCGCGGGTCATGTCAGAGCACGCAAATCAGGCTGTTGCTGTGAATCCCTCTTTGGAGAAGCCATGCTTTCCGCAGCCACCCGGGCAGCCCCAAGGGGAGCTGAGCTTTCTCAAGCCAGGTGCTTATGGTGGGAACACCTCCGTACTGACCATGCAGATTGTAATCAATGCAACGAACATTCCTCTCTGCAAAGATCATCTTGAGATGCCAACAAACACTGAATACAGCCCAGCAGTCCTGACTTATTAATACATTCCAAATATCAGAAAGAATATTGCTTAGAGTCCTTCTGTCATTCGGTCACAGCACCCCAAAGCAGCAGTAGAGTCCCCCCAGCACAAGGCTGGTAACTCAGGATCCTGGTACAGCCCAATGGTTTGTCCCATCCTGGGACAACACACCTCCTACAACTTGTAATATTGTGATATGAACATATTTAACCCAGGAAACATTTTCTTATGCTTCTAAGTTACTTTTTCCCATTCTGACCACACAAGAATAAATTGTGGTAAAAGTAATCAGGTATACTCTGAAGGATTGTGCTTACCCAGCCTTTTCCTCAACTTTCAGAGAACATCACAGTTACCATCCGAAGTGTGAGGCACCTTTGGAGATGGTGACAGGAAGAGAGTGAGCCTACAGAGAATTACAGTGCTTTCCATCAGCCTGCGCTGGGTCCCTGACCCTCCTGGGGGTGTTATGCACAGCCCACCTCTGTGTTTCTTTCCAAATGCTCTCTGGCAAATGCCCATTTTCTCCAGCTTTTCTAAAGCGTTAACTGCCCCGGACAAAGTTATTTGATCAGGTTCTGGATGAGTCCAGAGAAAAACCCAAAGCAAACACAGAGAAAGAAAAAGCGTAGAGCTGACGTAACACGAGACAGCCTATACCCTGTAGTCGAAAGGTAGAAAGCACAAATTGTACTTTAGGAGAATAAGTCAATCAAGGAGTGACGCAGGCAGAACCACAAGAAAGCCCACAACAAACAAAAACCTGCAGTTGAGAAGACCACAGGGAGCCCTGGGTCTTGCCCTGGGTCCCCAAGGAAATGGGCTATCCTGGCTACAACGCGTTCCTGGGAGCAAAGAGCTCCAGCCACAAGTGTGGGTCAGGGCATTGCACAATTTGCAACTGAGCTGCTGAGCTGCAGTCTCCTTCCCACCACCACCTTTGAAGAGAGTTGTTTGGAGCTGCAAAACACTCAGCTTCCATGAAGCGACTTGAGATAGCTGAGCAGAAGGTTCTACAGAGGCTCAGAGCATTGCTGTTTAATTTGCTTTGGTGATTGTCACTGGAATTACTGAATAGTAGGAGAGGGGCTCACATGCTTCTAGTGCACTGTCAATAATACAGTCCCGTAAACTGAAGTCAAAGAGCAGCTTTGAACAACTCTAATTAACACTGCTAACTGTTCAGCAAGGGGAACTCAGCCTCATGAAGTGCAGCCAGCAAAGTGGAATGGTTTAGTGACATTCAGGAGCTCTGCATGATGCTGTGGGGACTCTTACTGCAGAACATCTGGAGGAAGACCTGGGAATGAATTACGTATTATTTAAAAATGCATTTCTCCAGATTTGAATCAGTAATCACATTTCTTTGACCACTTCAGTCTCCAGAAAGGATACTCCAGTTTTTGTTCCTACAAAAAGGGTTCATAAGATCTTTTGGAAACAAAGTGGTTAGAGTCCCCACCTTGTACTTTGTCTGAAGGATGCCCAAGCAAACATTGCCTTCTCACGTCATGCTGGAGTATCGTCTCAATGCTGAACCAGCGGGAGGACTGCCATCAGCTGAGTCACCAAGACCGCTTCCTGCAGCTCCTCTGTGGTCCTTGAGCGATCCAACCCCAGAGCGGCGCTGACCTCGTCTGACCTCAGAGGACTTTTGAGAGTCCAGCACAAAGAGATTTGAGTGTGGGCTACTATCTGAAGGGCTCTTTCATGCATGCTAAGCTGCATGGTTTCACTGCAATGGGTAAAACATTATAAAGAAAAGGAAACACAGTAGGTAACTCCCTGGTATGGAAAATCACACATGTGAAGATGATTTTACAGCACCCAACACAGACACGCTTAAGCAGCAGCTCAGTTGTGGTGCAGTGCATGGGAAGAGTACAAAACCCACAAGAGGCAGATCTGATGGAGTGAGCTATGGGGATGCTCTCAGACAAACAGCAAGAAAATCCTCTGAAGCTCTCCATCCTGTGTTCTCTGTATATAACACATCTGCTCCAGAACGACGAAAGACTATTTTAGGCACATTTTATGGAGTTTTAAAAAATGTTATTGGGACTATATTTTGTATCCCTTTGCCAGTAAAGCCAGATGACTGCACCATGGGCTAAATCTCCAGATGGTTTAAATCACTGGCCTTGCTCTAATTTGCTCCAGTGAAGGATCTGGCCCCATGAGTCTAACTACACTAGGTGGATTGAGCTATAAAGAATGCGCCAAATGAGCTAAAATAGCTTTTCTAAAAATAAATGCCACAACAGGATTTCCAGTGCTACACATATGTATTAGGTCTGTCAAAATAGCGTTGCCAATCCCAAGCATTCAAAAATCATGAGTTGGGCATGAGGTTGGCTTTAAAAAACCCACAAGATTAAAAAGAAACAAGCAAACAGTAATATCTATGTCCCTCTTTTGGTTTGCTTTCTTGGGTTTTTTGAGTCTTCAAGACAAATCCTGGTCATGTTTTAAAGCTCTTTCTAGTTTTTTTTCCTTCTTTCCCTTTTTCCCCCCCCTTGGAAACAGCAGGGCTAGAAACTTGCTGCTAAGAAAAGAATGTTCAAAAAAAAAAAAAAAAGAGAAAGATTCTCATGTAATTGCCTGACTTCAGAAACTAAGCTTTTAAAAAGAATATCATGAGACTCATGATAAAATCATGAGAGTTGGCAACACTATTAGTGAGCTGGAAATGATATAAAGCTCCCACTTCTGCAGTCTAAGAAGTATTGGACTTTTAGTCACAAGCTTTTTATGCTCAGAAAACCTGTCACTGCCTTATGACTGGCCTTTTCAGTGCCACAGGTCTTCAGATTTCCATTAGATCAATTCAGATAGTTTCTAGGGATCTTCTGTTTGTGTGTAGTCAAAACAATATTTGGCAACAAAAGACTCTTGCAGCAAATTACAGATGGACACAAACGGGAATGGGCTTGAAGCAGGCTGGGAGCCTGAAGGAATGGCTGCGTCTGGGGAAAATGAACTATTTCCACACGGCTGGTTTTACTGGACTTGTACAGCCCTCTGAAGAGCCAAACCCTCCCTGAGAGATGGATCTGCAAATCCACCTTTTACATTAACAAACAAGTAGGACCCTGGTGGGGGAAAGAACAAACCAACCAACCCAGAGAATTGCTTTGGCCGCTTGACATCTACAAAAGTGCACAGAAAACAGGGGTAAGGGAGCTCCCAGGAGCATGGGGCAGTGGGATTGTCCTGATTATTATGTCTGATCAGTGCTAATCCACCATGACAGGAGTCATTCAAATCCACTGTGTGAAGAAGGGAGATCACCACCTTCCAGGACACGGCCAGCTCCAGGCATCATTTACAAAAAAAGAGGTTGGGAGACCTTTGTGTGCCTCATGCTGCCACAGTCTAACAGGTCGGTCCAGCTGTAACGGGCTCCAATTAGCACTGCAAGACACCAAGGTCCTTACCTAGGTCACAAGAAAGTGGGAAATCGCTCCATCCCTTTGAAAACCTATTAGGAAGCATTGATCATCCCAAAGGAAAGTTTGAAAGACTTGCACTAGACTTAGGAAAACAGATACAGATAGGTGTGAGCACATCACACCTCTCTGGGGCTGTTAAAAGGCCCCCATTGCTGAGGCAACAGCACATGACAAAGCTGACACTTCCAGAAGTGTAATTTGTTATTTGCCTTTGTATGCAAAGCTCACACATGTTCCTTCAGAAGTGAAATTTCAGGTGCCAGTGACTGCCTTGCGACTAATGGAGCTTGAATCCCCACCACGGTTTGAGCTGGGCATGTGAAATCTCCCGCACTGTGGCTTTAGATGGAGAGACCTTGACTCTTACACAGGTAATTTACTTCCTTAGCACAGACTGGAGAGTCAGGAGAGCACTGTAGCAAACTTAGCTATTGGTAGGGGAGAAATCCACAGGACCGACTCTTATCTCTCACATCAAAGTAAAGCAGGAAAAAAATCCATTAAACTCAGTGAATTACACTACTGCAAGCCCATCCCTAGAAAAATTTCTTAAGGTTATAAATAACAAATTCCAGAGGAGAAAATCTGGACCCAGCTCAATGGTCCTGTGACTCAAGGCCATCTTTGCAAGGGTCTGTAACAATTTATGGGTTTGAGTAGAACAGGAACAATCTGGTAGCTATAGTGGAGTTTGCTTTGAATTTTGAAGCCAGAACTGGAACCTGGAGAACCTCACGCAAGCACAGGAGCATCAGGACTGCAGATTTTATTGCGGGGACTTTTTGAAGACCTGGACCTGCTCTAGTGAAGGAAACTCACCACTTGCAAGGGGAAAGGGTACTGAAAAACTCTGCAATACACAACTGGGCAAGCTATCAGATCTTAGAAAGTAGGTTCAATTCCTTTAGGTCTCAGAGAGGAAAATAAATTTTTTTGTGCCATAGTGCTGGACTATTTGAGATGCCCTGTGTCCAGAAATCCCAGAGAGCCACAGAATACATGTCCTAGATTTGTACAGGAGTGGTTTGGCCAACACACTCCTTTCCGAACAGCCCCGAAGCAGCTGTGCAGGTACTATGGAGCTGCAAAGTGCCTACATCCGATGCTCTCAGGAGCCATGCGTCCGGCGACATATGTACTGAAATGTCAGACTGATCTATAGTAAGCTCTATAAATAGGCGAACGAACTTGTTGAGTTTTAAACAAATTGGTGAAGACTGCATCACCATATCTATTCTGGTTTTAATGTTTTCTTTGTACATGAAACAGTTCAACTACAAAGCCGGCAACTAGACGATGCTCATTAACGAACCAGAAGGAGGATTTCAACTATGACAATCTGCCATCTACTGGAAAAGTGAAAATCGCAGCTCAACCAGGAACTGAAAGTGCTAAAAAACAATTCCCGAAAACTGGAAAGAGTGTAATGAGCTATTTTAGAAAGGTGGCAGATGCATAGGCAAGGCTCTCCATGGATAAATAACTGTAGGCTGGCATTTTAATCAGCAAAGGGCAGTGTATTTGGGGGGAAATTTATAACGTGTGTATAATGTATTTATACCATACATGATGCTCATAATATTACTTGTGTGTGTGCACTTGTACATTTACAATATAACTAGCCAGAAGTTTATTAAAAGTCATCATATTCCATCCCATCATTTTGATAACTGAGCAGGGACTAAGTTATCTTCTAGCTACCCAACAACAAAATTTCACAGCGAAGGGCGACTGCACATGGTTTCAGAGCAGTGCTAAGGTCTACAGACAGAGCCAGATTGCCCCCTAGGAGTCCGTATCATTCTGCTGTCAGCGGCCAAGCCATGCTGACCTGTGCTTCCAGAGACCTGGGCACATGTTGCTAACTTCTTTCCTAATAGTGAAGTATCTCCATCACTTCCACACACCCTCTCCCTACCTTATTTCGGCATGCAGAAACGGCAGGGACCTGGTGTACGACACATTGGTGATTAGCATCCTGGGGATCATACGACCCTTTGGAAGCACAGGAAATCTGATTCTCAGGATACCTGTCAACACAGCAACTTTACTGGGTGGGAGACACCTCAGTAGCTGTGGGAAGATATTATTTTGGGGGGGAGCTGCGTAGCAGGGACAATCTGTAAGGGTCAGCACTTTCCAAGAAGTGTGCAACTTTCTCTTTATGGTAAATGTATTCATAGAAGTTTAATGGTAACGCTGGCTGCTGTCAGTGGTCCATCGTGCATTTCTGCCATCTTTGGAAATTAGCTTGCAGCTGCTGCTGGCTGGCTTTTTGCTTTGCCTGACCCTGGAAAAAGCAGAGGTAGCACCAAGTCGCTCCTCGATTCTCTGACATATCGTGATCCAGGTAATTCCCTCCTCTGTGGCCAGGCGTATTCAGAAGGGAGCGCACGTTTCAGCGTCTGCCTTTAGGTCTAGACAGAGCTGGTTAGTTTGTTTGCTACTATTGGTTTCATACAGATGTGCAATTCCATGCCATGGGAAGATGTTTCTTTAATGACTGGCTCGTTTGTTTGTTCTCTACAGGATGCAAAGATAGTTTTACAAGATGAAGTTTGAGAGTCATTAGTTTACACAAAAATGCAATTGTTCTAAGTCCAACTCTGCCATCTCGTGGTAGATTTTAAAAGGTACTGTTTAACCTTTAATAATTCCTGGCGATAACTATGTATACCTGATAGAAAAGATTTTTGCTAGAGACCCATCAGCTGAAATATGTATGGTAAAGACACTGTTCTGCACTGCTAGGAATACCTCCATCCTACAATGCAATAGGTTAAAAAGTGAATTACCTCTGTAGCTGTTTGCTTTACATTTTGTCTCGCATAATGAAAGGTTGACATTTGTTTCGCATTTGCGAGGAGCTGGCTTGTAATCAGGTTCACTTCCCAGTTCTCACGCAATAGCTCCGTACTGCAGCGTTTGGATTATAAACAGGGGAGCATTTAAACTCAGGCAATTTCTTTTCCTCCTCACTGAGGTCTTGGCAGGAGCCAAGTTTTGAACAAAACAGTTCAGTCAATTATATGCAAAAATTATTATAAAGCAAAGACCCATTTAAACTTTCTGGAAAACAGATATTTGCACAGCGCCAAGAGGCAACACAAAGTGCTATCCTCGCTGAAACCAGTGACCTAGCCTGTCCCCCACACTGGGACCAGATACTTCAGAGGAAGGAATGAGAAACCCTGCCTTCAAAGACTGACTCATCTTGGTCTTTTCCTCCCTCCCTGTACAGCCAGCAGTTGGCAAGCCACGGAAAACAGACACCTTGTTTTCACTGTGACGATAGAGTCACACCGAGTGTAGCAACGTGAACTTCCCTTCACACTGTCTCACCATTCAGATCTCAAGCGATCACCTCTTCAAATGAAATCTTGGCTTATTCAGTCTCAGCCTGGTCTCACTCGCACCTGAAACAGGGTTGAAGTGCTGGTGCTCTGTCCGTCAAATTACAACCTTCTACACCAGCGGGGAGCTGAGCTCCAGACACAGGACCGAATGTTGCCATACCATGTCAAGCTCAGGTGAGTCTCCAGTCACCGGGTCCCCAATATCCAGGGTGGTTCAAGAGACCACCACCTTGTAAACCTTCATTTTCATCCTCACTGTCTTGCTGCTCAGATATCACTAATGCACAACTGCTTGCCCCATCTCACTTCTCTCTGCTGACACCTTTAATATTGCTATGCACATCCTTTTCAGGTGTAGTGAGGCACTTAGATTTGGAGCTCTGGTTTGAAGCCACATCAAATTATCCCAACCTTTTGAATATGCAAGTGCAGATTAAAAGTTTTAGTGTAAACCTTCCCATTCCTTTCTTTCACCTTTCTCTTCTTCTACTGCCATAATTTATGCATCTAGAGCTGCAAAGTTATGAGCAAACCAGTAGAAAATCACAGGAGTCACAAAGGGCTTGCAAATTAGTGCCTTGCATCTAGCCAACCTCATCTCCCACCTCCCGGTCACATCAAATTGTCATCTTTGTCCTCCCAGTTCCTACCTGCTGCAGCAACTTGTCTCCTGTGGCACCTTGGAAGAGGCCAAGCTTGGCAGCTGAAGAAGCCAGATGTCAGGGTCTACAAAGAAAGTTTTCAGCAGTGGCAGCTGCTTGTCAGATCGTGTTCCCCAAAAGGCTTACGTTTGGCTCTGACGGTCTAATCTGTTGGTGGCCGTGGCTGGTCTTCCTGAAAGTCATGTGTGGGATCAGCTCCCAGTGGGAAACTCAAGTTTCTTCTCCTGAAAGGCAGGCTCCACTGATTTGCAGCTCTGGGAAAATGTCTTTCTTTATTCGCATATTCTTAGAAAGAGTTTATGTTAACTTTTTATAAAAATGAATTATCAAGAAAGGCTATTTTCCACAATTTCTAAAGAATTTCCCTCTTAAAAGGAGAATGAAACCCCTTTTATTTGTGTTTTTTTTTAAAATGTTAATTTCCATAAAAAACAAAAGTATACATTCTTATCTATAAAAGTTTTTATCTACAGACAGGAATTGGCTTTGGATATTTATGACAAATATTGATCTTCATTTGAAATGGAGGAAACTGAGTAGAGAAGCTGAGACAGATCCTTTTTAACCCAGGCCCTCCGTAAGGACCTAAGGGAGTCTTTGGTTACAAGAGTACCTTGTGATTGTAACGACCAAGCAAGGCTTCAGAATAACACGTAAGAAAAGTCAGCAGTTACCCACAGACTGAAAAGATTTGAGACAATCTCTGTCACAAAGTAAACGTGGAGACATTAAGTGTCATGGTGTCATTAAGTGAGACTTCACCTTCAACCGCGAGTCAGCCAAACACCGCGTCTCTCTTGAAGTACTCCTCCCCCTGGCAGATCTATTGGAAGATGGCACTTGCTCCTGCTGTTGGCACCACTCTTATCACTTGGATACTGGCTTGGTGGCTGGTCACAACCCTGGGATTCAGGATTTTGGCTGCCATTGCCTGTAAAATGAAGACAACACCCTCACAAGGAGGGCACAGTATATTGAATATGATGAAATCCTTGACCACAGCGGTGCTAAGGACCTTTTAAGCATCCAGTTTGACAGCACTTGAGAACGATAAATGCCATGGATTGAAAAGAACCTTAACCTTATTCCTGTTCTCGGAGGGAAGGAAGCCAGGTCCCTCTCCTGACCCCTGTGGCTGTCCCACCTGAGGGAACACCATTACCAGCCCAAGCAGTTCCTCAGGGGCTGGATGCTACAGTGCGGTCCCAAGTGTCAAAGTTATTTAGTCTTCAGTCACACCCTCTCTGTCTCAGCCACTTCTTTGGACAGTGAATTACACCAACAATATGTGATGCAAAGACACTTCTTTTCAGATTTTAAAATTACTGTCCTTTAATTTTAAGAATTGTTCATCCTTAGGATTTTCTGAGGATGCAAGGCATACACTGATGAATTTCCATTGCTTAGGTCAGACCCTTCTTCTCCTGGGAAGTTTTACCTTTTCTTTCTGCTCCCCTCTCTCACTTTTTTTTGCATTTTTGTCAGATGCCACTGCTCACTCAAAACATCCCTGAATGCAAGGCGGCATACAGGCTCTTAATAAGGATCCTGTAGGTTAACTCAACATACATGCAGATAATTATTAAAGTTTAATCTGAATAATTAATAGATTAAAATAGGTTTCACAACTTCTGTGGCTACTTAAGGAGCTAACATCTGACATATGTGAGGAGCTGCGTAGTCATTATTCAGTCCCCTGGTAGCATAACCTGATGTACAACCAGAAACTCTCTTTCTCACATGTAAACATCATTCTCCTGCCTTCCCTGCACACAAAGTTTTCTGGAACAGCCTCAGTCAGGTTAACTGTGATGATGTGAACTGTGCCGTACGGCTCAGACCAACCGATTAAGACATACCTGATGTATTGATTTTACAGCAGCCATCAACAGCAGCTTAAGGGATCACCATGAAAGCTTTACAAGTAGGTTATTGCAATGACATTAAAAGAGAAACATGAACTATTGAAAAGACCTGGCATGCAAAGAGGGGTTTTAGAGGTGCACAGCTGCCTGCTCATGATGGCAGTCACCGCGGCTGTGGGGTGTTAGCTGGGGACTGTCTGCTAGTGCCAGGTTCCTGGCACAGACGCCACAGGAACCTCTGCATTTGGCACCAGGGAAGCAGCCATATACCATCAGCATCACAAAAGCTGCAGTACCTCCTCCCCTGTCTCTCAAGGGTGCTGTCTCACTGCTGTTCGTATTTGGTATGGGATCAATGAGACTTATTGTGCCATAGCACGTGGACTTAGTTAAGGAATCTAGTTGATTCCTTCAGAGACGCTCACCCACAGTTTCTGTCCTACCTCCAAAGCCAGTGAGCTGTATTGCTGGTTAGCAGGTCTGTTTTCTTTAAATCAGTGCTGCTATCACCATGACAGGTAGTTGCAATTTTTCTTCTTACGTCAGGGCCTCAACAGAGAGCTGTAGAGTTGCTCCTACGTGTGCTGAACTTTTGCTACACGTAGTGCTGGTGATGCCAATGGAGGCCTAGGCAGGGAGAGCCACAGGCCAGGCAGTAGATGGCACCAATGTACAGCAGTTACAGTGTGTGGGAAAGCAGTCACAAGGTTAAAAAAAAAAAATACTTCACACTGCTGTCGCTGCTTCCAGCCCTCCGTTTGACCTTATCTTAGCTCAAAAACTTCTTTGCTATTGATCATTTCCCCGTAGTAAAACCCAGATCCCTCAAGTGCAACCACAATCACAGCTCTTTGTGATCAAAGTTTTTCTGTTTTCCTCTTGCATTTGCCGTTGTTAAAAATCAGCACAAGGGATAAGAACGGGGCTCGCCTCGCCTCTCTGCTTCATGCCTGGAGAGGATCACTAACAACCTGTACCCCTGCCCTCTCGACTGCTAAATCTGGTATGTGCTCAGGGTATCCATGCACACGCTCAATTTCAAGCTGACAACAGATTTGGATACGGAGGTAACTTCTTCGGGAGGGATGATGTTGGGTTCCTTCCTCCCTCCCCTTCTCTGTACCCTGGGCCATAATCTGCTTCCCAGGAACCATTAGTGAGTGTTTTGTAACAGAGATTTCTAGCTATCACAGGGACCTTGGACATCAGCAGATCTGTCACTTTCTTGCTCTTATCCTGCAACATATTATAGTTCCAGTTTCGTACCTTTTACTACAGCTCTTAACTTTCTTATGATATTTTATGGCCCATGATGTGAATTCCTATGCAGGAGAAAGAAGCACATATAGACCCTTAAAACCTTGATGTACGTTAACATGGTGGCCTGCAATTATTGAGTTCTGTCATGATCCAGTTGCTAATTTCTTGGCGGACCAGATATTGCCTTGCATTTTGCTTACCTGTACTCAACTTTAGACCTATAGCAGGATGAGGAACTCTTGTCTTCATGGCTTTGTTTACAAAGGAGAGCACAAAGCAATAGAGTCACATTCCATAGCATTCTCTTAAATACCTTCTGAATGACTACAACAGTGCCATTCACTGCCTTTACTTCCCCTTCTATATTCTCCCAAGGTTCAGATCCAGGCTGCCAAAACCAGCTAAGCCTCTCCCAACTCTGTAATGCCCATGTTAGGCAGACTGCTCGTACTGTTTAACAAATAGATGTACAAGGGGGTTTCACCTGAGACCTGCAGAGTCACAGTTTCTCCAGAGACAAAAGAAACACCACCTTTAGAGTTGCAAGAAGCTTTTCTGGCTACCATATATTTTAAAGTGTCTCAAAGCATTATTTGTATAGAACAGATCATTTTTGTGAAACTTTAAAATAGGGATAAAAAAAACCAAGAAAACCTGGCAAAGCTGTCACTGTCCTCCTACAGCTTTTAGCCAGCTCTTCTTTTTGATAAACTCATTATTGGCCCTACATAATTCTCATACTCCCAGCAATTTTTTCAGTTTGGTCTGCCCCCTTCTCTCCTACTCTTTTTCCACTCACAAGGGAATTTGTTTCAAGGAACTTTTCAAGGAACAAGAATAATTTAAGAATAAGTTTTAGTTATGGTGTTGTGTCCACTTGAGTTCATTAGGAGGCAAGCTTCCTTTGCTTAACTGAGTCAGAATAACCTTATGCTGAATAACTTTAAGGTAATTGAGGGGAATCTCTTTGGCCCAGAAAGACAAATTATAAAAGACTTCAAGTCCCGGTGGCCTCTCCAATAGTTCTAAAAATCCCGCTCCATGGGGATTATGGATGGTCCAGTAGACACTACAGAGAAATTTAGGAGACAGAGACTCTCTAGAAGCACTGATTTATTTTCTGTCCTTGTCAGAATTGCTTAAATCTCTGCACTCTCTTTTCTTCTTCTCCCCTTTCTTTCCTCGCTAGGGTGCAGTTATGAGGTCAGAAGTAAACAGTCATGTATTTGCTCTGTGTGAATAAAAACCACATATAGGTTCCTTCATCTCCAGTTCTAAGAACAATAAAGTAAAACATTTGTGAAGAATTAAAATCCACTTTGTTCTGAAACAACCTTGAAACCCTAAGAAGGATTTCACATAGGCATGTAGTTTTACACCGACAGGCACATTTAGAACAATATGACTCATATAAGTATTTCTGGGTCAGAAGAAACAGGGTTATTTACCTTTTGCTGAAGAACCACAGTCCTTCAAGAGAGAGGAAAAAACAGAATTGGAACAGTCTAGCTGGGTCATCAGGACCAGGTCTCTACAGTCCGTATATGAATGGTTAGTAAGGAAAGAAATACATATTCTCCTTTTACCTTCCGCCCAGCCCTAGACATCTCTAATCACAGAACAGCTCTCAACTCCCATTTTAAACTTTCAGCATCAAAGATCCAAAGCTTCAGAAACTGAACCATGCAAGAGGACAAGAACAGGATAAAATACTGACAGAGCCAGTTGAGGGGTGGGCACTGTGACTCATGAGCATTTGTGTGTGAAACTGTGTGGGGTGATCTTAGATTAGTAATGTTGATAACTATTATTTGGCCAGTTAATATAGGTAGATACAGTAGATAAGCTTTGGGACGTACAATCCTTGGGAAATGGACTGTGCACCATGCTGCAGAAGAAGACAAAACTACAAGAAGCAGAGAGAGAGATCTTACCTGCTGTGGAAATACTCTTCCCTCAGCCCAAATCTGGTGACTGATTTAAAACTGACTGCGTGAGGAAAATGTAACAAACAGGCACCTGTTTTCTTCACAGCACTACAGAACCCACTGAACGTGCAGGCACGTCCTTTGGCACTGTGTATCCCTGGGAGGTCTCCCCCTCTCCAAGTCATGCAGGTCCCAAACCAAAAATTTGCCTTCTTGCCATGCTGAGCAGGATCTGCCACTGCCAGGGTGTAAGACTGAGGGTCATCAGGACTTTATGTCATTAGGACTTTCTGCACACCAAGGAGCTCCGCTGCAAATCAGTGGAGAGCCAGCAATGCTAGCACATCTAAAAAAACCAGCACTCTTCTTCAGTCGACACCGATGAAGTTACACTTCTTTTTAGATGTACAGCCTAGAGTGTCACAAGAATGGTAATCTATGGATGTCTGATGTTAGAAACATACATATTTGAAGAAGTCTAGAGGATATACATCTTGGTAATACATGATATCCTTTGAGTCACATATGTGCAAGGGTCTACCTACCCATCTGGGGTAATTCCTCTCCGTCATCCCTACCCAGCAGGCTTGAAGAAGCTACAATTTCTCTTTCAGAGAGTTAGAAATTGATTGAATAGAGGATGCTAAAAGGCTTGAAAGATCATATTGGGCAGGGAACATCAGCTAGTTTAGCTTTGTCAGAGGAGGAGGATAAAATAAAGGCAGGCAACTGCTATTCTTGCTCCTGCATATGCTCAGTAGCTAGACCTAGTTAGAAAAATCTACTCTGACGTTCAAGGCAATACAGTCTATATGTCAGCTGATCAGTTTGATGAGGACAGTCAAATCTGACAGTGATAGATACAGCGAGTGAGGAATATCCTCCATAGCCCAGCAGTTCTATGGCAGTTCATAGAGAACATGGGGCTTATGTTCTACCAACATGGAAAATATACTTAAATTAGGATCTGTAATTGTGATAACTCCATGTCACTAAGATACCCCGGGGGATGGTAAGAGATAGATGAACACCTAAAGAGATGCTTTCCACAAGATTAAAAGTATAAAGCAGAGCACTACAGCTCTCCCCATGGGAAGAGAAGCAGTAGTGGGAAGCCCAGAATGCTTGCTCTGTGCCACCTCAATAAGATCTCCTACGCTTGTAGGAAGGTAGCTAGGGAAAACTGGATCAAATTTGTTTGTGTGCCCTTCTAATGTGTGTCCTTATAAATTGAGCCCTCCTAATGAAGCAGTAGAGCACCTAGTCCTCACTAGTTTCAGGTCCTTAACAAAAAAAAGTCTAGGTGAAGTCACTTTAAAGAAGGAGTTGGTGTGGAAGCAACATATTTAGGAGACATGAAGTCAGACCTACCATCCACTCAGAGTCCTGGATAGAGCACATGGTGTGTTGACTAAATTAGAACAAGATCAGTAAGATCAGGGTTGGATCAGAGGTCCAAAACAGATCCCTGTAATAGTCCACCATGAGATGTGCCATTTACCATTCTACCGATCCCTGTGGAAGTCCACTGTGAGATTTGCCATTTACTCTTCTATTTTACACATTTTAATCTATTTCAATTCATGCAATGGCCTTTCCTCTTCTCCAACCGTTACCCAGTTCCCACAAAAACATTATAAAAAGCTTTTTAGACATCTGGGTAGTCTATATGAATTGGCTTTCCCTCAACCACATGCTTGCTGACCCCTTCAAAGAACCCCAGCAAATTGTGATGCATGAGCAAAAAAGTTCATTTAGGTTCCCTGCCATACAATTCTCTGCCCATCACACACTGGCCAGTTGCCTTATCTTGATGGAGCTGCTTTTATTCTTGATGCCCTTTGATAATGGTTCTGAGGGCGTTGAACTGAAGTACTCTGTGGTCACTGTTACAGAGCAAATTTTTGACTGCTGCATGGTCTATTCCTTCAGTCATACCTCCAAGATACTGAAATTCCCAATAAATTTGCAGATGGCACTTTTTTCACTTCCTTTTCTGAGGCAAATAAGATACTTATAGTCATCAGTTGTGGGCAGACAACTTGACATAAAAGGCAGGGTTCAAAGCCTGAAATTTTCTGCATTCTAATTGCAAAATTGCAACAAAAATAAAAGATCTTATCTGAGATAAATTGCTGTTACATAATTAACACTACTTACATGAAAATATGTTATGTTCTAAAAATGCTAGAGGGTAAAAAAAAAATACAACAACAATGATGAGATGAAGGAAAAAACCAGTGTACTCCAATTTTCAGGCACGAGTGGGAAGGAACTGCAGAACGCTGGGACAAAGATGTGTAGGACAAATATATCGCCTGCATGTGTACTGTTACCAAAATACTCACTGAAACACATGGGGCATAAACAACCCTGTTTAGAATACAAGATTGCACACATAGTTAAAAAGCTGGGAAAATAACTTGAAAACCTAATGAGCATCAAATGGATACTGTGGAGGAAAATGCCAGAGAAATGGCAGGTGTGAAGGCTACGTAAGATCATCTTCGATGAACAAGTCAAGAGGGTTATGAGTACTTAAGATTTGTATCACTTCTTCAGTTTATAGATGATAGCTCTTAACAGGAGGACGCTACTGACGAATTACATTGTCAAAATATTGTTGTTATATAGGCATGAAGGGTAAAATATGTTTAAACACACAGTTTTGGATATAGTGAGATATCTGTTCAGCTCAAAGGAAAAGATGCAGATATTGCTTAAAAAGTAGGATCCTTTCTGCAATCAGAAATGTGCATGCTGGGATAAAACCATTCATGTGAGCTGTGGGCATGACACGTCAAGAAAGATACAGGCTCTGAAGAGAATAAGCATGAAAGGTCATGGATTACAGACCTCTGACCAAGACAGTACTGTTGACATCACTGTATTTGGAAGAGGCTGGGGATACATACTGGTCAGCAAATGTGCCCAAGATTGCTTTACAAAGTATAGTCAAAATTTGTATTTAACTGCTTTAAAATTGTGGCAAAGATTAGATTCACACCAGAGAAAACTTACTAAATGTAGGGGTAGGGAAACTGTAGGATCACCTAAGATGACTGGGAAATCCCCACAATGGGAACTTCTCTACCAGTACATTAAACAAATATCTGTTGGGGGAAAGTCAGGTGTAGTTGACCTTGTTCTCTACCAGTGGGCCTCTCTAAGTCCCTTCAGCCCCATCAATGATGTCTGTATTTCTGTGAAGTTATGTACAAGGTGAGGTGTTTATGAAAAGATGATGATGACTCACCATATTTTTTTTAAAATCAAATCTGTATATTATAAAGACTGATTAAAAAAAAGTTAAGACTTTAAAAACAGATTTCCCCCTGAAAAATAACTTTTTTACCAAAAGCCAAAACCCTTATCAAAATATTTCAAATGAAAACAAATATTCTGATTGAAATAAAAAATGCTCCAATTTAGGAGTGTTTCCCTGGTAACCAGGGACACTGTCATTCTGTGGTCTTGTTCCTCCCGTTCTCCCTCGTGCGCCAGGCTTCCAGCTTGCCCAGCACTCCTGCGGCTGGGACTCCTATTTTTTCCTCCTATTAGGGGATATTTCCCCTTCTCTCAAAGGGTGAACCCTGAAACATCATGGTATGTACAGCCCAAAGCGGATGCACAGCTGGAAGAGAACAGGATCAACAGGAACCCACAACACAGTTTCACACATGGCAAAATACATAAAGAGAAGTGGGTTTAATACAAGTAAATTATTGGGTTTTATACATGAACCTATTTGGTTTTTTTAGGAAACAAATAGTTGTCCCTTTTCCCCCAAAGACAACTTGGGGACCAAAAAGCAATTTCTGAGAAACTTCAGACAGCGGCCCTCGTGTCTCTAATGCCTCACAGGGAATTATTTGATTTGGGTTTTTTTTGACTACTTCGCAGTCCCTCAGATGAAGGGATTGCGTTTGCCAACATTCAGTGCAGCCATTGGAAGTGTCAATATTCCGAGCCTCCCCTAAAGCAAGATTCAGTCTCAGCCAGGCTGTGCTCAGGGGCTCAGTGCTGGGCTCAAAACATGAGAAAACAAAACACTGATAAAATAAACATACCTTCGTCCCAATTCAATGGGAAGTCTATCGTTCCTTATTAATAATGTCTCTTCCAGATGAATGATCCAGCGGGACAGCAATTTCACTGTCCTGTGTTCACATTTCAGAAGGGGGCTCTAAAAGGAGCAGCTGGTCGACTTCGTGGAATAGGCCAGCAACTCCAGCAGAGCCCAGAGGGGTATTTTAGGCAATATACTTCGATAACAACTTCACGTAGTGCTCAGGTGAACGGCAGTGCCCCACCTAAATATTTGACCTGAAGTTGCCACTGAGCAGGTTCTCCAGGCTGACTTCTTTGATGGATCAATTTGGAACGTGTTAATGGCATTACTCAGCACAATAAATAAAATGCGACTCACCTTAACGTTTCTTGGAAGTAGTCATGGAGTTTATGACACCCAGTGGGAACAGCAAGAGAGGGTCATCTGGAAGGAACAGGGAAACATGCCGAGCGCTCACAGGGGAAATTTCAAGCAACAGATGGAGAAAATATCAGAATTCTCAGTAGCCCCCAAGGAACAGATGAAAAACTTTTGGGTCAATAAGCCAGAGAGTGAAAGGCTCAGAAACCAGGTTTGTGGTTGGATTATCTAGTCCACGTACCGGGAAATGCTAATGATCCACTAGATCCTCCGGTCTTCATGGGTGCAAAACTTTGAAAACTTCTGAGGTGAAGCAGTAGGAAGGATATTTCTTGTGTTATTTATGGGAAATCAAAAATGATTTGTTAAGTGGCAAATAAGACTTTCTGTCTTCTGAAGAACCTCAGAAGGAATCCGAATTTTCCTTTTTCAGACGATAAAATCAGTAGGCGAGAGAGAATTTTCTAACCCAATCATCGGATCTGTTACCGAAGAGTCAATTGGTGCAGAAACACAACACAAAACAATTTTAGGTGGAAGTGCCATTTGTAGCTGTTAAATTACCCAAAGGATCTTTCACATGAATGCTCCAGACTGAATAGCATGTGCGTACACATTCCAGTCATGGGTCCAAAACAAATTAGGAAGCTAATATGCACCCTCCACTGGGATTTAATTGACCATTAGTTTCCTAGGTTCTGAAAAATCATGTCATTATATCTAACTTATTTCTACATTGCTTTTTACCCCCATAGGATCTTAGTGCTATATACCTTAAAAAAAAAATACATCCTCCACCACAAAAATGCTATTGCCTTTTGAAGGTGAAAGCTTCTGCCCAGCAACACTCCACAACCGGTGTGGACATTTTTACTCAGGAATTGAAAAATACCATATCTCGCTACAATTACACAGAAGAATGTAGGTCAGACAAACATAATTACCAATTATAGAGTTTAGGCCAAGATGTGGCAGTAACAAGCTCACTGCTGGGAAACAGTATAGCTAGTCCTTAATAATAAATTTCCTTTAGACATCAGCCTCTCCCCAAAGATTCACACCAATAAAATGTAGCAGAAATATAACAAAATCCCTTCAAAAGTCTAAAGGGAGTTTATCTTTTGGGAAGAAGAAAAAAAAAAAAAGATAAAAAGTAAAAGTAATTATAATTTAAGGGCTAACTGTAGCCGCTACAAAACAACACCTTTCATGAGCAAGTTCTTGGGATTTCAGCAGTGCAGCCAGTTCCACAACAGGCAGTTCAGCTTTGTATTTGAGATGAACAACAACCCCTGAGAAGTATGATACCTCTAATAATGCCAAACTGGAAGCTCGGTCCAGTATTGACTTGGAAAGTGCCAGTACCGGACTCAAGCGTGTAACTTCTGCAGAATTAACCCCAAACGCTCTTGGCAAATCATCTCTACTTGTACACTCTTTGATCTCTCGAGCTGGTGAGCCGTGCTGTGGGGTAAGACTGAATCTGAAGATGAAAAGTCTAAGGAAGAGCTGAGCTTTGTGGTTTGTTTGTGAGCTGTCAGCCTCCCCGCACGCGGGGCTGTGTTCGGAGCACGGGTCTGCAACGTATTGCTGGGTTGTTTTCCTCTGAGCATACGATTCACCACCTCCTGAATTCTGAGCAGTGGTGAGCCAGCCCTAAATACCTGTTAGCTGCAAAGCTTACCCTTTATGTGGCAAACCCCCTGATTTTATTGTTTCTTGTATTCCTCATGAAACAGTTAATCATGTGGCTCTCCAAGCCTGAAGATTTTGCAACTGTCACAAGGCTGCACCAGACAGGTACCTCGGTCAGGTATTTGGACTTTCTTTAAACTCCATAAAAATAACAAACAAAAGGGTTGACCTTGTACTGTACGTGCATGAACGCAGGATTTAAACAGATGCAGAAAAGATCAAGAATTTCAAATAGGCCCAGGAGAATGCCATTCTGCAAGAGTATATTAGGGTTCAGTGTAAAATCTCACCACAGAAAAAGAAATTAAATGAAATAAAAAAAAAAAAAAAAGTGTAAAACCCAGGAGTACTAGTAAGAGGTTGAACACTCTACCCTGGTTCCTGCTTTCTGACACTAATCATAGATACAAAAAGATACATCCTTTTCACAGACCGAAGGACAATACCCTCCTAATTCCAACACCTATAGCTTCTTCCTCATTTGAAAGACATTATAGAAAAGTAAAACAGCAATCAAAGAAATACAGACAGTCAACACACCCCTGCACATGTGTCTAAGAGGGATGTCACCATAGGTAATTGGATTATTTTGGGTTTTATCATGCATCTTTCATTAACCATCTGTGACTCTCAGTGGCTTTCAGGTCCCATGTTCATGTCTAGAACAATATCCACTTGAAAGAAACTAAGGGCAGTATTTTAGGTAGGGAGAAGACAGGTACTGAAATACAGTTAGTTAGGAGTATATCACTGTTGCACACTTATAAGCACCCATAGGTACTGTGATGTCTAGGCACCACCGAAACACTAGATTTTATGCTAAATAAAGAAAGATGTCCAAGTGACAGAGGGTTTATGTGTCCACGAGATGCATTTCTAAAAACAATATGCCGTGTTTCAAGTCTGAGTTATGGGGCCAGATGCTGGAATCTGGGTGAAGAATTATAGGCTGCGTTTATAGGAGGTCAGGTCGGGTAACCACAATGGCCTGAAAAATTTATTAATCTCATTTGAAAGATGGAATGCAATCTTTAAGTTAATATAAATACACCATCTGTGGCAGTGAGTCCTGAGGAAGGCATCAGAATATGGAGCAATTTAGGCAGAGGGGAATGAACTGAATATGAGATAAGGCCAGAATGAAAAGCAAGGTCTGATGTCTGTTATCCCCTGGAGAAGCTGAGGTTCAGGCCTGAATGCAGCACGGAGATTCCCAGATCTGACCTGTGTTTCTGGAGAAATCTTAATAATCTCGTTAATCCTGGGTGCAATGCAGTTCATCCAAACGAGAGTGAGGAAGTGATCTGATGACAACATGCACTTACGCATTTACATAAGGAAAAGATATTGCATCCAACATGAGCTACTGATTTCGCAACTCCTTCTGATTAACAAAGAATATCTCACTCATACAGCTGGAAAGTGATATTATCCTAAGAGCGCATAATTAAAAGTGGACAAAATGAAGACAATTGTAGCTGGTGCTTCCCGACGGTTAATATCCTCCAGCTGAGGAAAATTATGATAAAACAGTGAGTGGGAGGAAGAAATCAGGGAGGAAAACATGAATGAAAATCGGAAGTTCTTTCAGAATAGAGTCAGTCCATCAGCATCATCGAGGACAGACTGGCTAGGGCCCAGCTACTTCCGTGGTAAACCAGAAGTATTTCTAAAGATTCAACAAATGGGAAAAATAGAGCAACTGTCTGAAGTGCAGAGTTATGATGTAGAAGAAACTGTTATTGGAAAAGAAAAAGATTGTGAAAAACAGGTTCATGGTGATGCTAAGCAGGATTTTTTGGAGAGTGTTGGAATTGCCTAGGCACACTGCTAGAGTAACACTGCGAACGGCAATACAAAAAGCCAGGCTTGTTCAATAAATGTTTCTGTTCGGTATTTTTGAAAGTAATAGCGTGATGGTGTTTATGCGAGACCAAGGTTGAATAAGTACTTTCCAGCCCATTAGGAAATAAGCAGGATGTTAAACATCATCTAGTAGAGATAAACATTTTTAAATCAGCAGGCCTGGATAAATGACACACGGGGGTCCTAAAATATTTGACGGAGGAGAAATCTGGCTTGCTAATGTTAATTTTTAATAAATTTTAATATCAGAGGGATTCCAGGAACCAGGGTAGTAGCCTGGAAAAAAAAGGAAAGCGAGAGATAGATAAAGAGGGAGCAAGAGAGAACAGGAAATCGAGTGCAATTACAGGGGAACTATTGAGCAGTTAACTTCACATCAATCCCAGGTAAAATAGTGGAAAAGCTGAGACAGGACTGAACTGCCGAAACATGAAAGAACAAGATTTTAATTACTGCCAGTCAACATGGGTGTATGGAAAATAGCTCCTCACAAATAAAACTGGTTTCATGTTCTGCCTGCAAAAAAGCTAACTGCACAGATGTAGCAGGCTTTCTGAAGGCTTTAGACTTAGTGCATGACATACTTACTAGATAAACACTATATAACATCAAGGAAACTTATGTTAAATGGCTAAGACATGGCTATTTAGCATAACTCAAAACCCAGCTGCGTCAATCAGACCATCATCAAATGAAGATGCTTTACTGGCTTTGAAGTATACTCGGTGCTATTCAGCATTTTCACTGATGCTCTGCAAGGGAATATAAAGTCAGCACTGACAGACAGATGGCTGCCACAAATATTAGCAGCCTGCTAAATAACGATGGGGAGAAAATACTCATGCAGAGAGTATTCTGGGTCAGTTGTTAAAGGGAGCCCGTTTGAACCAAATGCAGTCAGTGCAAAGGGGGTCTGTAAGGCAGAGAGCAAAATAAACCTGGTGGGACTGTGGATCCTGGAGAGCTGTAATTCAGGAGAGTGGTTTGGGAATCACAGTGAGCAAGGCAGCGTGAAATTATTAATTCCACAAAGACTGAAAAATAGTCAAGTTGTTCCCATGATCCATACACCTACAAACAAGGGAGCAGTGAGCAGTAATGTGATTTTACCTCCTCACAGTACAACATCTCACAGAAGCCTGGAGTCCAGTTTTACCAACCTCTATTAAGAACCCAAATAGCGACAGAGAACAAGCATTAGCCTGACCTGATGAACGAAGGAGACACCTGACCATGAGAGATTTAGAGACCCATCTACTGAGTTTATTGGGAAGGAAAAAAATGACCGATGTCTTGATTACACTGCATAGTTACTTCCAGACGAGAATGTACTGGATACTAAAGGGTTCTTACATCTGGCAGAGAAAAGCATAATGAGAACCGGTGACTGGAAGTTGAAATCAGAAATTCAAAACGGTCACAATTTTTCAAACAGTGACGGCGATTAACCACTGTGACAAACTTCTGAAGGAAATGATTGATTATCCACTTCCTGATGTATTCATATCAAAATTAGATGCTTTTCCAGAAAATATATTTTAGCCAAAGTAAAAGCTATGCTTAATTCAAATGCAAAGTATTGGGTAACAGCGTGAAAGATAAAAGTCTATGCATGCAAGAGAGAAAATGTGATGACTGCAAGGTCCCCTTAGAGTGCAGAAGATCTGGATGTCCACAAGTAAGGTACCACTCATCTGATACAGCAATGCAGTCTACTAGGAAAAAAATATTTTAAAACCAATCTTAAAAATGAGCTAAAAATATTAAACTGACTCTAATTAACCACTGGACATGCTGACAGTGCTACAACTCCAGCCACTGTACATCTAGGCTGGATTTCTTAAAAAAAACCCAACACGAACCCCTCAGAAAACCTGGAGAGACAGAGAAATAATCTTTTCTAGCTGTAACCATTGCAGATTAATTATCTGGGGAAGTTGTGGAGTCACCATCGCTGGAGTTTTTCAGACTTGTTTACGCAAATCTCTGTGAAGAACACTTTCAGTGTCACTGATTCTGCTTAGGGCAGGGATAGGACTAGATTACCTCCTAAGGTCCTATCTCCTGCTGTCATTTCTTTGATATGACTCAAGTAAAAGTCACGGGCACGATGCTAAAACTAGCGGGAAGGGATAGGTCCTCTGTTATGCAGAAGGTTCAATTGGACGAAAATTTGAGCGTAACCTTTTGTGATGCTACAAAACTTCCATGTCTGACTTGCTCTATTTAGAAGGTAACTCTGCCTGCTTTTTTATTATTCTTTTTTGACTATGCTAGTGTCTGGGAAAGATCAGAAATGGAGGCTCAGGTTATCTAATACCTATCTCAGTACTTACCTGCCCTGAAGCCCTGTAGCAGTTCAAGTGCTTTTTGAGAAATGGTGTTTTTCAGGCCATCTGAGGCCAAACTGGATCATGGTGAACTTGAAAAGCAGAAAATCAACAGCACCACGCAAAGGTGGCAGGGGCTAACATGTCCTCCCCAGCAGGGACACATCTGAGTCAAGATGATTCACAACCAGGCCTGTACAAATAACTAATTTTTCAGTTTGCCAGGTGAACTTGAAGGGAGAAAAAACATTCACTTTGCCCTGAAGTGAAGTTCATGTCTGTTTCTTGATGGAAAGAGCTATGAAAAAAAAAAACCAAAAGGTTTTTTTCATCAGATTGACTAAACTCTTTTGTTTGGTTTGAAATTGTTTTGTCTTTGTGGTCTGCTGCATATAAACATAAATTTATGGAAAATTTTCTTGAAAAGTCAAGCCACTATGGAATTTTTGAGTGGTGAACAAATGATTCACCCCCCAAAATTTTTGTGGCTTTGTTCAGACCTTTCTATGCATTTCAGCTTCAATAGCTGCACTGCTGGATGCTGACAGTATCAAAATACATCAGAGGTCAAAACCTGGCCAGACGCACCCTGCAATGGAAAAGTCCAGAGAAACTCAATGAAAGGAACTAATCTCTGGAAATTTCCCTAAAATCATCACTCAGGTGCAGAAAGCTTTGTGCAGCCAGACCTACTCCTTAAAACTACTGGACTAAAAGAAAATGGAAAGTCCTGTCTCTTTCCCCTTCTCTGATATTGTCCATTTAGCAGGAATTCATTTGCTTTTTCTGTCTCTTCTCCAACGCCACGGCTACACAGCCACCAGGACCATGAAGCTTTCTCCAACTACTGGACAGAAAACCTGGTGCCCAGAGGGAGCTGAGTCGCAAGGCCTCGTATTGAAATTTCTTATCAAAACACGTAAAAGAAAGAGATGTTATTTTTAATAAAAAGGACTCTATATCATTAGGCTTGTCCATATAATGCTGCAAGACTTGTCTTTCAAACATATATATTGAAGAAAGGTATTACCCTGGCAAGCACCTACCGCTTCAGCTCAGCTTGGGATATAGGCGTGCTATATATACTGCATAAATAGTGCTCCCCCAATTCGAACAACCACATGGGACTTGATGGAAAGTTCAACACCTTCCCATGAAATGCAAACAGCCTCTGAAAATGCAGCACAATCACAGGTGGCTGAAACTTACTTTAAAAAAAAAAAAAGCTACAAAATTGTCAGAAAATGGAGAAGATTCAACCTCTGCAATAAGCATATTTTAGGCTTGATAAGGGAACAGATTTTTAGCACAATAGTCAGAAACTCTTCATCAGTTCTTTTTGTTGTGATTAGAAAACTCTAAGTTTGTGAAAATAAGTTTCTTTGCAGAAACATGCTGGTGTCAAGGGAACTTGCATCAAGTGCAGAACAGAATTTTTAGTCCAGGTACAGGAAGACTTAGCCTTATTTTGAGCAAATACTGTAACCAAAAGGCCTGAAAGTCCTTGTACTATCTTCTTCTGCTCTAGTGAATGACAGTCATCAGAAAAGGTGGAATAGCTTAATGCAGAGATGAAGAGAGACAGATAGCACAGATTTAGGATGCCCACCTATAGAGAGTTCCATTTTAGTTTGTGTTCAACAATATTCAACTTGTGCTCAATCCAAAAGGCTAAAGAGTTCGAGTCTGGAATAACCCATACAGTAGCTATTCTGACTTATTACACTTCGGTTTACTGTTTCTGCAGGCAAACATTGCAAAACTTAAGACTGCATTGGTCTGTCCACCTGACTGTGCTTAAATACCCCCAGTGGTGCAGCAGCCCCCAGCAGCCCCCGCACTGTCTCTCCATGTAGCACAGGGCTTAGGGGCTGTCTTTTGTTCAAGTGCACGATGGGAACATTTTACAAACTGCCAAGTTTTATTCTTGAGATTAAACTTTGGTTTTCCCCCTACCCCCTAGAATGGAGAGAATGGAGCCCGTACATTTGGCAGAGGACTACATATTCTTACCTACCTCCTTTGGATTGTTTGCATTACATTATTCTTTGGTTGGCTAAGTATCAGGCCAGCCTATAAAGAAATATAAAAATATTACCTAAGACAACATATTCCAATGATGAAGGGCATTAGATCACGCAGCTGAAAGACTCCGCAACTAAATTTTGCTATCCGTTCAACTGCAAGTGCATTAACCAGATCCAGCTTTGGCTTACTTTCACAGAGCTCAATTGGATTTACAATTCCAAGAGGGGGGGAAAAAAAAAAAAAGAAAAAAAAAGATAATACCTCCTTTTTGTGCCATGTAAACAGACCAACTTTGCCATACACTCCAGGTGCACGTCCCCTGAAAAATGAAGGTGCCATGTTTTCAGCCTCTCCGTTGCCTGCCGTGCTTTCAGAGCCACATTTTGAGGGCTGCACCAGGAGGGGGCAGGAGAAAGCCGTCCGTGCCTTCCCACGGAGGGAAACCCTGGCAAAACCGATTGAAAACTTCCCCAGGCTCCAAGTTAGCTTCTGTGCTCCTGGCACGGTCCCTCTTTTACACACATCAAATGATATGTGCAGAGCGCTCCGAGTATGGATTATTTGCAGACAGAGATCCTGCAAATCCGGGTTTGTAATACATCCCACGGTGCGAAGGCCAGGCTTTCTAAAAGCCTCCCGGGTTGGTCCAACCTCGCTTCCTGCCCAGTTAGTAGGAATTTTGACATTGAGATAAATGAGTTTTGGCTCATTTTCTCTTACAGCCCTTTGACGTAAAGGCCACCTCAGCCTCAGCATTTGTGCAGCACCTCAAAAGATCCTTACCATGCTCTCTGCAATAATCAACAACAACAATTGTGCAGTGGATGAGATTGAATGTGGTCTTGTATAGCTCAAGGCAGGGTAGATATATGCTGATAAAGCACCGAGTGGTTATCTGAACAGAGCAGCCCTGATACACCTAAGAGTCACTTGCACTTCATGTTCAACGTGGCTGGGCAGATCCCACAAGCTGCAGGGTATGGACTGCATTTGGGTAAATCTCAGCCTTCTGAGAAAACAACTTCACACACCTACCTTTGCAGGGGGAAACTCAGAACTAGGGATGGTGGGGAACACTCTTGTGCCTTTCAAAACTTCCAGCTTCTGGGAGGGTCAGGAAAAAAAGGTAAAAACTCCCAGCCTTCTTTTGTGGTATTTTGGCATTTCTGCTTTCAATCATAGCCAGAAACCAGAAATGCGAAGCCTTATGAGAATTAAATATGTAAGGAAAAAAATATCAACCAACCTTTGCTGAACAACAAAGAAGACTTGGCTCATGTTGGTTTCCAACTATGGGTGAAGGTTCAAGTCACTTACTTCAAAAATACATTACTCATGAATGAGCTTTATTAAGAAACCTTGTGCTCCTATAACTCTTTCCATGTGAGGTTTTCAAGTACTTTATGGAATTAAGCAAAACAACCCTGGGAGGTAGATTAGTTCTAACATCCCCACATTACAGATGGGAAAACTGAACACTAAGCACATCTGTAGGAGCGCCAGAAATAATATTACCTAACTCTCGCGTACTGCTTTTCAGCAGTAGATCTCACATCTTTACAATGGAGGAACCATTATCCTTATTTTATAAAGAGGCAAAGTAACTTGCTTAGGCTGGCCAATAGCCGAGCGGAGCAGGGTGAGAGGAGCCAGTTCTTCCCAGGCCTGGTAGTCCCAAGGCCTGATTTTACTAACTAAATGACCAAACCACGCTCTCTTTCTTTAATATTAAACAATTATGCAAACACAAAAAAAATTAAACACAAAGAAAACACATTGGGGTTGATTTGGGGAAGCTAAAAAACTGTTTTCTAATACCAAGGAATTCCTTGATTGACTATATCTCGTATCCCACTGATGCACTGCATCTTTGCCTTGCTAGTGAACATGGGAAACTATGCAAAGGTCAAATCTTTTCACGTTAATCATGTGGTATTACCTGACCACAGACGGCATCAGCAGAAAATTTAACATCAAAGAAGTCTGTTCTATGGTCCTTTTGATGTTGCAAACCCGAACACAGAGGAGATAGTTTGAATCTTCACAAAAGCAATGACACATGAACATAGAAGGGGTCATGATGTTGCTGTTTTCAAAAATAATAATCCAGCAACCTTCTCCCCTCAAATAAAACTTCCATTTCCTTTTGATAACCTTTTCCCTTCTTACTGGAAGAACAAACTCTCAAGCTCTTTTACTGTAAAGCTCTCTTGCATTGCACCCAATTGCCTTTTGGCAAGATCTCTTGTCCCAGAACGGGACTGTCCCAGAGCCCAGTGAGCTGGGCACTCAACAGACAAATCAGGAAGATGGTCCTGTCCCCAGAGAGCTCTCCCTCTACGTGCATCAAAGACACTCTTCCACCCCAAGAAAACCCCTTTGCTTCCTCTGTAACAATCCCATTATCTCAAGCCCAGAACTAACAGTCTAAGAGCAGGCAGCGGCGAGGCTGTTGAACGAGCAAGCAAAACAAGGAGAGCTCATTCGCAGTTCTTGGAGGAAAAAATATGACCGAGAAACTCATGAAGGCAAGATCAAGTTGCTGCTCTCAAGCCCATTTCTGAGCTAGAAGAGTGACAGGTTAGAGGATGCTACCCTGGCCCAGCTGTAATTCTGTACATTGGGGAGCACAGTGGTGCTTGTCTGCAGAAAAATGAATCTAGAGCAACCACATTAATATATTTTAATTATATAAATTACAAAGATTAAGATCGTTCCACATAAATTATAAATATCACCATATAAAGAGACTTCACGAGTCCCCAGAATGGGCTGAACTTAAGCCAATCTTTAAAATGGTTTTGGTAGAGTTGCCTGTGGACAGAGCTTCCTTCTCTAATTCAGTCAATCAAACATCCTTCCCAAAGGCTAAGCCAAGTTAGAGCTGATCTTACACCAGAGGGAAGGATGCAGAATCATTTGCACATTACTTAAATTGAAATTCAAAGGCCAACAGAAACAAATCCCCACTTTTATTTTATGCATTTATTCAGAGATTAGCTTTTAGCACAGGCGGGCAACAGAGTCGAGTTCTTTTGCTCTTTGCTGCGCCCCAGCTCTCTTGTGTATACTGATGAGTCACTTCTTGCTTGTGACGTGTCTTTGCCACCTGCAAAATAGTCACACTTCTCTGGGGCCCAGTGACTGGGTGTGGGGTGGGGGTTTTGAGGGTTTTTTTTTTCCACTTGCAGAGTCCTTTGAGATCACTGGAAGGAAATTCTGTAAACCTGTCTTGCTGCTCCTCTGAATTTCAGATAAGAGATCCAATTTGAGTGATGCAGACGTTATTACTGTCGCTATTTGTCCACAGAAACTGACCTTTTACTGTGCTGAAAAAAGCCAGATGCTGAAGAAACCAATGAGGATGACACAGTGGATCTCCTCCACTCTGTTGTGAAGTCTGATAAGCCCAGAGGACTTCATGTGTGCCTGACTGCGTGGGAAGACAGAAAGCAATTATTCCTTTTTCACTTGTGTTAATTTAAGAAAAAAGGTCATTTTGAACAGCTAAGAGAGTTTCTGCAGTAATAATATTTTATTTATTTAACCAATCCTCATCTTTAACAGATTTATATCTTAATGTCAGCACCAACCATCCATTCAAGGGCCAGAAAAATGCTTTTATGTCAAAGTGCTATTACTTTTCCTTAAGTAGAGATGTGGAAATGGAAAAACAGAGGTATCTGAAGATTCTTCTCTGACTTGGGAACAGCACTGAGATCTCAAATTTTAATGCGCTCTTCCTTAGTCCCTGCGTTACATATCTGCCCAGATTTAAGCTTCCTAAGCTAGTGCCAGCTGAGAGGGCTTTCAGATCAGTGCCATGCTGTACCACAACTAGGGAGCCATGTTGAGATCCCTACCAGACTGAACCTGGCAAAACTGTCCCAGGCACCCATCTTGGACCTCCGTGTTGCACAGTGTAGGTGCATCCCTTTCCCCCAAACAGCCCTGTTCCGTATGGCGCTGAGAAACACCTTCCTGGGTTAGCTGTCTCTGAAACACCTCGCTGTAGCAGTAAGCAGTGACTATACACAAGGTGGAAAGCCCTGCAGCTCCCAGGAGTGGCAGGATCTCCCAGAGCTTGGCTGATGCGCTTGTTTAAACCCTCAGGGTTAAACCGATTTTTACACAAGGGTTCAGGGTGGAAAAACCTGCAAATGAAGCAGAGGATATCGTAATTTGCCTTCCTACTAGTACAGTAGGCTAGGTCTGACTGCTGGAATCATCAAGGAGCTTTATTCAATAGTTTCTGCTCTTGCAAGGGTCTAGAGAGTTGCTAAAACTCTTGATCGCTCTTGCTTTTTTCCTTTGATTTTCCTTTCTTTTTAAGTTGAGGTTTTTAGCTTTTCGCTGTGAGGTTGTCATGATGCAATCGAGCCTGGGGAAGCATGCTCTGCAGCCTGTGGGCTGCTAGAGGCTGGATGACCCAGAAACTGGACACTGTGACCCAGATGGTCTTTTCCAGCCCTACATTGTTAGACTTACTGTCACTGATAGCTGCAGGACAGTCTCAAAACTAAAATATGGCCCCGTTTTATACTAACTAAAGTGCAACCATAAAAGAAATTTCCCTTGTTTGGTCATCTGGACTGCTGCCGGAAAAAAAATGAACAAGAGGTTTCCTTTAAGTCCACTGAGCAGAACCTTGCAACGTTCACATCCCTGAAGGTGATATGCTCTCATCTAACTAGAGCATCTGCTCATTTATTGTCCCCAGGAGTCATCACCTGGAATTGGGAACATCAGGGTTTTGCTTGAGCATTCAGCATTAAGTTGTTGGCAAATCTTCACTGTAACATTTTTTCTTATCTAATGATAATTTGATGTATGAGAAACCTGCCGAGTGAAAGCATGACTATTATGTGAGCGAACAATACAGCAGTATGTCCAGTATTATCTGTGAAATGTATTTCAATACCTGTGTGATTAATAATGGATTTGGAAGCACAGTGAAGTATAAATAATCCAAAGCAATACGCAAACTTCTGTGAAGGAAAGGGATTAATGCTAGAACCAAACGAGGCCCTGGAAAATGTAGGACTCAAAATAAGTTGGCTGAAATGCAGGATCGTCCCTCAATGTAATTAAATAATAACATAAAACTCACAGATCAACAACCCAGTGGTTTTCTCCAGTAAATATAAAACAAAGAATATCAGCAGCCACCGAGTTGCTCCTTAATTATACCAACCACTTCAATAGGAAAACCTTAAAAAGGTTAGGAAAAAATGCTGCTAAGGCTGGGCATGCTTGCTCTGTTGCGTAGCATTCCAGGGAGGGAGTCTGGGAGCAGAGGGAGCAATTCTGTTCTACATATTTTGGTCTTTTTAGCACTCATACAGGAAAAGAAGAGTCTTTAAAAGAGGGTATCATAGGTCTGCAGCCTTCCAAAGAGGACTCGAGAAGAAATTTGACCTAAGCACTTACTAGCATAAGACGTCTACATAAACTTTGCTCTGTTGCACACTTCAGCTTCCCAGAAACACTGTGATCTTTCTAGTCCAAAAGTCAGTCCCGAACATCTGTGCTAAGCAAAGTCTTCCTTTGCTGGTAGATGTCGTTTGCTTTGCAGGGTGAGGAAGGCTGATCTGTTCCTCCTCTTCCGTCTACAGGGCGGCGCAGCACATTCGCTAAGCAGTTTTCAAACACGTCATCTCCGAAAACATCTCAAATACTGAGAAATACCTGAACGCACAGAACAACGGGCGGCTCAGAACTACAACTGACACTGAGAAAATGGTGCCAGAGAGGATGCTGGTCCCTTCCCTGATCGGCAGCCAGTAAGATCTAGTGATCATTATTACCTATTGTTTTAATTGCCTTGGGTGATGTGAATTTGCTGGCTTTGCATGCTTCTCTTTTCCTTGGGTTTGACTCTTAACACACGCACTGAAAAGGTATAAATTAAGGAGCTACAATTTAAAGTGTAAAAAACTAGTGTGGCAAAACGGCATGCGCACAAACTAAAATTTTTTTAAAAAGACCCAAGAACTGCCTGAAGGCAAATCTTCTTTCACTGGGTTAGATGTTATTCACTAAGGGAAAAAATACATAGTACAAGAATAAGTCCTTGAAAGGAAAACAGCCTCCTAAACCCACAAACCCAAGCAAATCAAAAGACAACTTGTTCACAGAGATAAAGGGAAAGAGCAGAGAGGAACGTTTTTAACAACGACTTTTTTCATTCTCTCTTTTTAATCTAGTATCAGTATCAAGAGCTGAATGGGGAGGGCCTTTGAACAGCACCTGCATGGGCCAGCAGTGAAGGTCACATACCAACCTACAAATCTCTCCCCCCTGGCACTGGAGAGACAGTGTTACATTCCTCCCTTTGTACTGACATGAAGTGGCTTCACGTCCATGTCCAAGTCTAAATAGTCATGAGCTGTAACCCAATCATAACTGGTGACTTCTGTACACCAGCCGACAGTAGAAACCAGAGACTGCATATCCCCAGCCCTGAGCTTCCTCCTTCAGCTCAGCTTTTTCCCTTCCCTGCTACCAATGTCAGCTCCGATTCTCTCAGGCTGGCACTGGTTTGTTGGGAGACCTGTGCAATTAAGTGTTGAGAAAAAAAAAAAACACTTCCAGCAACTTTATTAGGGAGGGCTGTGGGCTGGAGTAGGGGAGTAGGCTCCTTTCAGCAGGTTCAATTGCATGAGAGCCTTGGAAAACTTTCTGGCAGTTTGCTGCAAGGTTATTGAAGCAATTGCTGCATGCTTCAGTCCCTTCTCTCTTCTTTTTTAAGCAAAAGCTTAATGAAGGCAAGCAGCAGAAAGAACTTTCTGTCACCCTCGCTGACCTGTTTTGACTTTTAAAAAGGAAAGTGATAGTGCGGTTGAAGGGTGTTTTAACCATTACTGCTGAGCCGCTCAGCAAAAAGCTGTACGTTTCTTCCAGAGCTTTAAATCACAGGCAATGTCATCCCCAGCAAGATACAGGGGAGCTGCTCGGCGCTTCTCCTACCACAATTATTCTGCATTGGTACACAAAATGTCTTTTTTTCTTTTTCAATACGCTGAGACTCACCACAGTAACTCCCTTTGTTAAGGGCTGTTGGAAATACCTCAGGTGAAAACTATATACTGTAGTACTCTATCTAGTTTTCTTAATTAGCGAATGATGTAATCTGGGGTAACAGATTGCATCCAGTTTAAAAAGAAATGTCAAAGATGAAGGGATTAGTTCATATTAATATTTTGGAGGACTTTATAACCAAACAGAAATACACACACGCAAAGGGAACAGAATGCCAGTTGGCTCCAGCAGGCTCGCAGTCCGTGCTGCCTTCCTCTGCTCAGGCTTTTTTCGTAGGGAACCACACAGAAGATGTGTGCCCTGGGAAAGAAAGGGGGCCTGGAGAACACCCTGAAGAAGCCGTGAAAGCCATTGTGCAGGAATGAGGGTGTGGATTTATCCTATGTGTGTGAAAAGCAATAAGCCATCTTCAGAGAGGGCTGGCTGAAAGAGTTACACATGCTACGGAAGGTCCGTGCTTAGCAAGATACCATTGTGAACCTGAAAACCTAAAAACTGACCTTTAAGTTCTTGCCAGCATCTAGGAGATAACACTTATTCTTCTGACAGCCATTGCGCTGAGAACGTTTTACCTCAAGCAGACATTGTGCCCACACAATGGATCTCTTCACCCAAAACACTGGTGTGATGACGCTTATTATGGGGTTGACAGTCCCCTTATAGAAACACAGCCACAGCCGCCAGTCTTTAAAGGAGACACATTTTGCGCACTGCACGTGTGTGACAGCGCTCATTCCAGCCCTGAGAGGGCAACACCGTTAAACCTAGGTGCACCAGTGACTCTCATGGGTGCTTGTGGTTCTCCAGAGACAAGGCCATTCAGTTGAGTAGGATCACTGGAGTTTCACAAAAAACCCACTCCTTCCAAGCAGCTGACTTGTGCTTGGAGCTGTACTGCTAAGGGGTGACGTACGGAAATTCTAGAACATGTCAGTTTAATCAGCAGTCCACAGCTGAAACCCTCTTTAATCTCAGTTATATATTAAAGCACATGTATTGGGTATTAAAAAGATTGCAATCCAAACAGCAGAGCCTCCTTGCACCACAGAGGATGTTTAAGACCACTAAAGACCACTTAAAGCTAACACCTTTTTTTGGAAGTGTTTAGATAGTCGCAGCACAGGAAACCACGGAGAAACAGAAGATCAGCAGAAAAGTTTAAAGACAGAATTGTACTTCCAGGCAAACCACCCACTTCCCAAACATCATGGAGGTACAAGGCATCTGCTGTGCAAAGTTTTCCATACACCCCTGACAGAATTAAATATACGGCCACACATAACGATAGAGCATCAAAAAAACAAGCACTTAGATTCCTCGCGGCATAAACTCCCAGTCAGCTAATGAGGAGCTCGCAAAATAGGCCAGAGCCGCTATTTTCAGATCTAGATGTTGTGTTTTACTTGGAAGAGTTTAATATATCAATAGGAAATGACAAAATTTTTTCCTTGTGAAGTTCTTCATCTCAATAAACTACATACAAATATTCTACGTGCCAAGACTTTTTCAGGCAAATTCTGGCTCATCAAAATCCCAAATCCTATCATTCAATTAATATTACTCAAATTAGCCATTATGCAGTGGGTGAGGTGGCAAAGCACCTAACGTCATCATGACATAATATTGTCAAGCAGTGTTGTGACAACTTTTGCATTTTAGAAAAAAAGAGCTTAGCCAATCTTACACTGATTGGATTGACAGCAGCTAATTATTGGGTAGTCAGATAAAATTTGAGTGTATCCAGATGAAACTGAAGTAGGAATGGCAGCTATTAAAAATAGCTTTAAAGACAGCAGCAACTTCCCAAGTTGTTAAATAAGAAATAACAGTTGTCTTCTGGATGTTATTGACAGTTGTCTTTATAATATCAACAACCATATCACATCATTAGAGTGTAATGCTTTCCAATATTTCAGAAGATATAAATTAGCCTTTCAAGAAAGGTTCATGACCCTAATTTCATCTTCTTCAAATAAATCCAATGCAATGTCCTCAGAGAAGATAATGAAGATCTACAGCTCACCTGAGGAATCGTTTAAAAGCCCATTAATCATCTTTAAAATACATTGTGGTGACATGTATTACCAGATTGTCCTTCCAAAGAACTGTATGTAAGATATTCCTGGCATGCAGTAGATTACACAATACTGCCATCAAACTTGGTCTGTCTTTACTGGAAGATGTGGGAACCAGAATATCAGACTCAAGGGATCAAATCTTTGATTTGCAATGTCCCAGGATAATAGTCAGGGGAAGCCAAACATACGAGGAGAACAGAATAGTTGAGATAAGGATGACTTAGGAAACAAGACATACGACATATGCAAGCGATTCTGGTGGGAGGAGAAATATTTGATGTGAAGTAATATGTACAAAGGCACATTTAAAAAATCACTACCTCGATCAATCTCTGTCTGTGCAAGGCAGCTCTCAGCTGCTTGAAAACTCCTGTCCATTGGGCCTAGAAAGGGGCCCCATCAAGAACATTTAGCAATTGCATAAGCAAAAGAAACATTAAGTGTGGAACAGAAGATGACTTCATTTCATCAAACTGTACAAAATTACTCATAGTACGAAGCAAGATTCTAAGGAGTAACAAATGACATATATTTGAAATAAAGTCAGTTAAAGATCTCTTGAAATTAATTCCTTTGTAACATCAATCATCTGTAAATTATCTGTTTCAACACTTTTCTTAAGTTTACAGTTACATGCAAAATTGGTAGCAATAGTCTTGTTTTGAACTGAAGCCATGTTTCAGTACAAAACAGAGCACTAAAACTATGTCCACATACTGCATCATTTGCTGATAGTCCCTACGTTTAAAAAATATTAGTAGCTGTTGCTAAATGCCACATGCTGTCAGAAGTGATGAAGATGTTAATTTTTAGTCTTCACCACTTCAGATATTATCTGATATTCATTTTCTCTGACAAATGCAGATATTTATGAACTGACTACAGCAATCTTCCAGAACTGGAAATTGGTCTGCACTATATGATGATGACTAACAAGTTGATCATGATTAAAAGCAGAGTCCTGTAACTAAAGTTAGCCTTGAGCTTAACTGAGGGGCTGTGGCTGTTCTAACTTTCAATAAGTCATTCTAAATGCTAGTAAGATGAAAATCATAAAATCAATTACTTCCAAGCTGAGGTATTCATCAAATGCCTGTGCTGTATTTAGACAATTAGCTTCCTCTGGCCTTATCTGCCTTTTTTATAGAAATTTCTTATCCCTCTGGAACTTCAGGAACTTTTTGAACAACTTCAGCATTTTCTAGTGAACACAACCACAGGTAACTACTCAGATCTGATAGACTGTGGTCAATTAAACATCATTCCCTCTGGTCTTCATGCATTTAAGTTCCGCGTGTGATTAATACTAGGTCTCTGACAGAAATACAAGTGGGGCTGGTAAGATATTGAACATAGGCTCATCGGATGAGCAGACTTGTAAGAGGAATGAATCTTAAAAGCAGACAAAAAGAAAAGGAAGGAATAAGCTATTGATATCAAAAATGACCAAGGAGGATGACAAAACTTACCAGACCTTCGGTTTTGGCCCAGTAGAGGCGATCAGAGACTACAGGAGGAAACGCCTTGTGGGGTTAGAGGGGAAACACTGAAGACTGAAACAGTACTCTGGGTTTGTGCTTCGTTGAATCATGTCTTGGTTTGGTTTGATAAAAGTTAAATCTGGGGCTGTGCACTCAGGCCGTTTCTTTGTGTTTATAGAGACCACTTGAACATAAGTAAACTACAGAATTAATGAGTTTCCATTTTGACATTGCCTTAACTCCAACAATTGTTTTCAGCAGACCTGAACTATGTCTCATTTTCACAGGTCCTACCGACAAACTACCTCCAGGCAGAAGTTATTCTTTCCTTCAGACAAAATATTATAAAACTATAGGAACATAAGGCATAGATTTAAACTGGAAAAAAGATTAAATTCATATAGAAAGAAAACCACATATGAAGATCAAGTAGGACTGCTATAGAATGGATACTAGAAGCTTTGAGGACTGTTATTCAATTACATGTTTTTAACTGTCTCGGCAGTGTCACTTGCTGCTGTACACAAAGCAAATTCTCTGTTTGGTGAAAAGCACTGGGGGTCCCGCCTGAACTAGGGGTACCAGAACACAGAACCTCAGTGGAGAAAGGACATGGATCTCCATGAAGGTAACAATACTGTCGTATTTCAGTAGATGGCTTTGTGCTCCAAAAACATTGTTTAAAAATTGCCTAATGAATGATACACTGTAACTGTTCATCACTGAGAAGTGGGAAAGGCAACATTTTGCACTAGCAATGCCGAATTCCCGTAAAGGTGTTGTAGTTTATTTAGGTATCAACATGGTAGTATTACAGAGGTAGACAGAACTAATGTCTCAAAAGCAGAGACCGTGTCCAAAAGCTGGATAGGAAATGTCATAATTCTGATTTCCTGGTGTAACGAGCAGCTGAGACTGCTTGATTTTTATTTTTTTTTTTCATAAGACCACAACTGATACTGAATAAAAGCCAAATTTCAGAAGATAGAAGAAAATCATAACCAATTACTGTATGTCAATTTGACGATCCAGAGCTTGTAGTGAAAATAAATGTTATTGAACAAGTGAAGCATACGCTTTTACAGGAAGAGAATGGCAAATTTCCTTTAGCTCTTTTCTTTGCATATGGAGGTTTGCTATAATTTTTCTAAGTAGCCAAAAGAGTAAAGACAAAATGACAAGTCCAGTTATTCAACATGATAATGGAAAACCTGGCTTTCTAAAGCAAAGAAAAAACTGAGTAAGAAATAGATAATTTGGGGAGAGAAAGACACAGGCTTGCTGAGAGGTGAAACAAGAACTACAGCTGGTGATAGAGCAGCTAAAAAATCCTAAATTTCCTCTTTGTGTTCTGCACAGTCAACTGCAGCAAGAACCGAACATCCTGTAATATCTATGTCAGCATTAAGAAGCTTAACTTACTTTATTCAGATGTTTGGGTGCGAGTCAGACAGTGATCAGCTCATTTCCAGTTTCGTTTTGATTGCCAGTTAGTCAAAGATCAATATTACGGGCTTGCGCTTTTACTGCTGGATAAGGCTCTGATGCACAACTGTGGAAGGAGCCGTCTGGGTCACAGGTCTGTGCCTTGCTATGGCTAACAGCTATACCATTTAATCAACTTTAAAAATTGTGCATTTCTAGCTCAAAATCAGTCAGGATTTAATAAAAATAGTGGGAGAGAAGCTCTAAGACTGTCACTGCTGTAAGAGAGTCACCTTCTTATTTTCAGCCTACATTTGTCTATGTCCACTTTCTTACTCGTTTGCTCTTAGCCGGCATTGTGCTTTAGCTTCAGTTGTTCCTTTTATTCCAGGTACTGTCACGATACTTTTATGGAGAGAAATTTAAAGCTATGGGGGGGGGGGCGTGGTGTGTGGTGTGTGTGTGTGCTGCTGAGAAAGCCCAGCTTGGTAACCTCCTCCTGTAATTCAGGCTCCTTTTCTCTCCCCATTCTGCATTGAGACATTTTGGTACCAGCAGCAGCAGGAGAATTGTGTGGCACACGTGAGCAACAGGGGGACTGGGGCTGGCTGGGGAAAGATATCCAGCTTCACGTATTTCTTCCCTAAGCCCCCCTTCTTTCCCTTAGTCTTTTAATTTCTGTGGCTGAAAAGCTCTTCTTGCTGTTGTAGTTTTGTTCGCATGTCTAACTCAGCTGACTTCTAGAAGCTCTCAATTTATTCCTACACCTTCTGAACTACAAGACACACATTTCTTTCAATAAAATTACTCTCATGCTCTCTGTTTATCAATATGATTTCAGAAATTATTGAATTTCTGGTTGGATCCAGAGCCCCTGTCTATTTTTTTTTGTTTTTCCTCTGCTGAAAACAAAACTTCCAGATAGACTTCACATCACTGACAAATAGATTTGCATGTACTCTGTGTTCAAATTTCTGGTCTTTGGTTCATTGGACTTTATTAACGTCTCTCTAAATTTAACAAAGTTTGTTTTCAAATACAAGCTAACTTTAGTGACAGAACTATTTGTGTTTACTCTTTTAGCTGATTTTAAATGGAGCAAGTTAGGATTTCCTAACCCAGTAATAATTTCTTATGATACTTTCTTTCAAAAGTAGTACTTTTTTTGCTTACTGGAACCAAGCCTGTAATACCATTGATTCTGACAGGTTCTTTGACCGTTGTGGAAGAAATGTGTCCACTCTCCCATGTGGAAATATCTGCAATCCACCACTATGAATATTTGCATTTCCACCCAATGCAAGGAAATTACATTTTTCTCTAATAGCACAGTTCTCAGCAGAGGAAGAGCTATTGCTAAGAACAGAAGAACACCGAAGACTAACCAATTACAAGAAGTTTCCAACTGGTTGGAGACTCTCAACATCATCTTACCACCACCCATGTGCTGACAGCGCTGTCCTTCTTCCCAAAACCACTTGGCATAACCTATTCCTGCCCACGGTGTCATCAAGCCCTTCCTGGCTACCCCAATGGAGGTGGAGGGCCCCTGTTCCCTCACCCATGCCAGGGTGACCACCTGCAGCACGTAACTCTCCTGAGGGTACATTACCATGCATGGCTTTTGTGAGGCAGATCATTCAGCCAGTAATATATGCTGGGTCATAACCTAGCAATATATAAACCGAAACCATCGTCCTCCTCCCATTACCGGGTATCTGTCAACTTGTACTAATTTGAGTCCTTATCTCTCGAAGGTTAATTGGAACTGGCAGCTGCCTCATGGTAATGGGGCCTGTAAGAGCAGTCATGTCATCTGGGCCACAGCCGCCCCGCAACTGAGGTGCATCGTGACCATATCTACAAGGAAGGCATTGAGGGGAAAAGAAGAACAGAGGAAGGAGGCAGGCCTTGGGGGAAGACCTATGAGAGAAATTAATTACGAATTATTACAGGGCTGTTTTAATCAAGAGATTAGCATTGCTTTGTTAAATAATAAAGCTAGAAGGTTTTCTTTGCTGCACTCTGCTCCAAGGGCATCTCTTCTGTTGAGGTAGTGAAATCGTGGCGGATATCAGTTCAGCTCCTTATAACACCAGTTTGAGAGTGAAAAGTAAACAAAAGACGCTCTAGAGAAAAATATGACTATTTCATAAAATGTTCTCAGCTCAAAGCAAGAAGGTTAAAGAAATAGCACATCTAAAAGTCAGAAGAGCAGAGTAGTCTGTTCGCTGCCCAATGCTCAGCTTCATTTGCCCTCCGTTCCCTGCCCTTGGAAAAGTAAGTGAAGGAAGGTGACCTACAGACAGCTATGACTTTCCTGGTGCCAGCCCGTGTATGCACAGCCTCACGAACGCTGTGGCATCAAGGGGAGAGTTTTGGGGAGTGAGGTCTGTGGGAGCAGGGGAATGATGCAGGGAACAGCCCTGCACTCTGCCCTTGTGAAGGGGGCAGCCAACACCTGCGCCCACCACTGGCCACCAAGCTGTAACCCATGCTCGTCTGTGAAACCCTCCAAAAGTCACGCATGGAAGAGGGCCTGGGGATTTAATATAGGAAAGACGTAAATGAAAGCCTGAGTTAACACAGAAGTCAGCCGGTATGGCATAGATACACGTAGATATAAATATGTTTGTGTCTGTATACTATGTCCTTGTCCAGGGGGTCTCTCTGAAAGCTGTAGCACATGTTCTAGAAATTCTGTGCAAACTAAGTGTTTCAAATAATCCAAATACCTCTTCTTTTTATCCTTTTCTACAAAATCAGTACAGCCTCTAAAAAAAATCTACAAATTTAATCAGCAGAAAACTGAATGTATATTACTTAATACATTGCATCATCAAATGTAATGTAATACATTTGATGATGCAATGTATTAAGTAATATACATTACATCATCAAATTTACATACATTACATCATCAAATAAGATACGAGAGAGGCATGTAGTAAACCATGTAACAGAGTGCGAAGTAGTATCAGAAATCACTCTTCCTTAAAGGTAGCCTAAGTGACAGCATTTTTCAAGATCCTATTTAATCAGTGTATTAGTTTGACAACTCTTGGGGATGGGGATCATCTCTTTTTAGGTGTTTAAAGGAGCCTCAATTCAGAGGCATCCCAATGTTGGACAGTTTTCTGTTGTTACTATAATGCAAATGCATGATAGTAGTGGTTAAAAATAGTACTTTTTAGCAATGGCTTCAAGTCTATAACTCAGCTGAGGATGAATCACTCTATTAGATTTTGTGTTGTTCCTTGTTCTGAAGTTCACTGGCTGGTTGGGATTACAAAGCAAATAAGAATTTTTATGGGGAAGTACAGAAGCAAAGGAGTTCAGCTTCTGAATGAATATCTCCAAAGCTGGGAAATTAAATCAAAACAACAAAAGCTGAGAGGAGCCCAGGGGAATTAGATGTCCAGTTGACATTCATTTTCTGAATTCCCTCTGCCCAGGCTAGACTTTCAGGGAGACATATTTATCTTTGCATGTTGGTAAGCAATAAACTTAGGGAAAAAAATTCATACTCTTATGCTTTGGGGAACAAAAGTACAAACAATTTTTATTTTCTTGACAGAGTTAAAACCTGAAAGAACAGAGTTGGTATAAAAGCTCCGCTTGTGTTATAAGGATAGTCAATCTTTGAAAGGTAGGAAATAAGAGTTCTCAATCCTGGTAATCGTCATCATTTAGTCATAGGTGGGAAATATTTTTAAATCACAGCTTTCAAGCATATGGATACATGAGCACGTTTTGTGGAATGTTCCGTTTCTGATGGTTCAGCCAGCATTAACAGAGGCTCATATTTTATTGGTTCACTATTTTTATTATAGCAATTGTCTCTGTTTCTTTAGTTCTTGCAGCACACTGCGTAACTACAGAAGCAAGTTCATCTTTTCTATGACAGAAACACTAAAATAAAGATCCCTTAGGACAATTTTTATTTCTAAGATGGAAAGATGATATTCAAAGACATGAGTGATAGACGTCTACCTGCCACTGAGAACAGGGCACCTACTCCCCATTTTGAGCTTTTGAATATCTCTTTCTTGTCAGGTTTATGACTTTGTAATTTCAAAGCTATTGGACCTTTTTCAAGATGGTCTTATCATTTTTCCATGATTAAGGAGTCTGTATATCCCTATTGTGTCATGTCCAAAAGCCATCAATTAAAGTTATGATCACTCAGTCAAGAGATAGGATCCGCGAGTTCAAGGTACCAGCTCCAGAGGAATAAAGACATATAAAAGACTATTTTACAAACAAACTCGAATGGAGATATTAACCCCATAATTCAGCAAGTGAACTAAAAATAACAGAGTACAAAGCAGCACATGTGAAGTTTTTTGTTTTCTGGGTTTCTGAAAAAATACCCCAACAAAATAACCATAGTAGCTTAGTACTGAAAATATACAGGTTAGTATTAAGAAACACTAACAGGTAGCTGATATTTTAGGGCTGAATCTTAACAAACCTTCAGATATTGTTAGGAAAAACAAGACTCTCAATGTACCCACAGCTGAGAAGCTCAGCATGAAATTAAGTTAAATGCCAGAGGAAAATTGCACCGGGATAGTGCCCTTTAGAAACAAAAAGCCTTTGACATAGTAGCAATCTTTTTGTTTAGTGGCATGATGGATCCTTGGTCAGTTCTCTTGGGCTTCTTAGTCTTCTAAGAGGCCTACAGTATTCCCCTAAATTTTAGCCACATTTATTTCAGCACAGGTTTCTGAAAAATCATGTAAGCTATCTTAATGTAACTTGTTTCTGGAGTTTAGCAGGCCCTTGCAAGGTCACACAGAAAGGTGCATTAGAAACTGCCTGTGCAAGCACCTCAGCCACATCTGGTTCCTTGAGCTTATGGGGACAGCACTGCTCTCCCACCCACCAGGACAGCAGGTGGGTCAGGTGGAGCAATGGAGCAATTTGCTTCACATCCAGAAGAAACTGTATTTCTAATGTTTGCACAAGCACAAAAAATTGCACCTAAATAAAAGTCTTCTGGACTCCTCAGCCTACTACAAACTAATCTTAAGTTAGCTATTTTCCTCCAAAGGTCAGCAAACAGAGCATTTACCAATGCCAATTAAAAGATTTCCAGATTTTAGCTTCTCTGCGAGATTACAGCAGAAAGCAAAATCAGTGTCATCTGTGAAGCAACATTTTAGAGACTAAAAAAGGCAGACAAATATAAAAATTGGCAGTTATATAATAATATTTACTGGACCTATAAAGCTTCTTGCCGGTCAGTATCTGTATTATCAGTCATAATTCAATGAAGCCAAGTGCAATCAAATATTCAATACCATTTAACTCTTGTACAGTGTTTTCATCAGTGCTGTTCATCAGCACCCAGCAGTTTATAAAAAAAAAAAAGTGTTTCATTATCACATTTTAACAGGTAAAATGATAGCTGAGACAAAAGAGAGAAAGTGACTTGCTGAAGGTCATTCAACAGGCACAAGGCAGAGCCGGGAGTAGACGACAAGTCTCATGAATCCCCATCCAACGCTCTCGCCATCAGATAGTGCAGTCCTTCACAGTAACTCACTGTTCGTCTGCTCTTTCAGCAGCCTGCCGCAAATTACATTCCTCACTCTAGATAACTGTGTCCTTATATATTGGAGGAGATAAATACCAATAGTGTGTGGAAAACCTATGTGGTTTCATCTGCAATGAAATAACAGTCAATCTTAAGCTACCAGCAGGTAAAATAAATGTCCATCCCTCCCTCATTTATTAGAGGCAGAATAAGGTCACAGGATAAGTTACCACGAATGACTTTGGTCTCTGTCTTTTCATTTCAAGGCCTGAATTTAAAATCAGCACTATGGCAAAGCGAGCAATGAGGTGGACAAGAGATGCCTCAGAAAACCCTCATGTGGACTGCCATACATTTCCAAGTATTCAAAAGCAACACATTAGGCGGCAATTGGATTTGTTTTTTCAAGCCAGATGTATGTGAAAGTCACATGTGGAAGTTAATTTTTGGACATATCCATGGGCATTCCTTAGCAGGTGTTGAAATAAAAGTTACCATTTCCTGCTCCTTACGGGTTCTTAGAATTAGGCTTCCAGCCATAGGCTTATCTAAAATCCGTGGAATCCAATTAAAACTGTACTGAAGTCTAGACCGAATTATCTTTTCTTGAACTATTGGTAGCATGAATTAGAAGTTTGTATTGAGCTTCTGTTGAACGCATCTATTGGTACTGAAGTGAGTTAAATTCCACCTGCTTGAAGTAACATCTGGTGGACATGCACACAACACAACAGAAAGATGACTGCTGTGTTTTTCAGATTTTTCAGTTGTCAATTGGCAACTAGTCCTGCTCTTGATTTCCTTTCCTTAGTGTTTGAATATCCATATTCATGATGTCTCTTCTAACATAGACACTGTGAGCATCTCAGTTTTGCTATCCAACATTATTTACTGAAGACCTACAGGGAGGGAAGAACCATTCTCTTGCATTGTCACAGGCTATATGGATAGCTAATCTACATAACTGGGACATCTATAAAATTTATGCATTTTCTTGCATTCTAGCTGCTCTTAGTCCTTCATCGCCATAGATGCAGGCTTGAAATAAAATGAGGTATGGTTCTTTCTACTGTACTGTCTTCAAGAACTCTCTATTTGTCTTCTCCATCATGTGCTACTGTGGTCAACTGTTTCTATCACTGTACTTATTGTGGTATTACCAAATGAAGGCACTAATACAAAAGATTGTTGACCATCAGCAACAGTTTAGGTGCTAGGGGAAGTTCTGCTTGCATGATTCAACAGCTGGCACCCTTTCTTCACTGAAAGACTTCTGAGAAAGGATAATGCACTGCCAGATTTCAGTATGCAATGGAAAAATCATATCCTTAATCACTTAAATTCATTGAAAGGTCTACAGTTTTTATTGCAAAGGTCTAGCTACACCCCAGCAGAAAAAGCTCCTCACTGCAATTCCCCTGAATGTGTTAGTAGAGCAATTATTTTTCACTTTGCTAAAAACTACTCAGGGCTGTCCTATACAATTTTTGCACCCCTACATCTAAGATACAGCCTCCGAAATAAAGAAAGTAGCAAACAAAGCAATTTGTTCTTGAAATAAAGATATTTATTATTCAAGCAGAGTGGCTTGAAAGCAGCTCGACAGAAAAGGACTTGGGAGTGTTGGTTGACAGCCGGCTGAATATGAGCCAGCAGTGTGCCCAGGTGGCCAAGAAGGCCAACAGCATCCTAGCCTGTATCAGGAATAGTGTGGTGAGCCGGACTAGGGAAGTGATCATCCCCCTGTACTCGGCACTGGTGAGGCCCCACCTCGAGTACTGCGTTCAGTTTTGGGCCCCTCGCTACAAGAGGGACATTGAGGTGTTGGAGCGTGTCCAGAGAAGGGCTACAAAGCTGGTGAGGGGCCTGGAGGACAAACCTTATGAAGAACGACTGAGGGAGCTGGGGTTGTTTAGCCTGGAGAAGAGGAGGCTGAGGGGAGACCTTATCACCCTCTACAACTACCTGAAAGGAGGTTGTAGAGAGATGGGGGCTGACCTCTTCTCCCTGGTGACAAGTGATAGGACGAGGGGAAACAGGTTCAAGTTACGTCAGGGGAGGTTTAGATTAGATATTAGGAGACATTTTTTCACTGAAAGGGTTATTAAGCATTGGAATAGGCTGCCCAGGGAGGTGGTGGATTCACCATCCCTGGAGGTGTTTAAAAAAAAGGTAGATGGGGCACTTAGGGACATGGTTTAGAAGTGGCTCTTGTCAGGGTAGGCTAAAGGTTGGACTCGATGATCTTAAAGGTCCCTTCCAACCTCAACAATTCTATGATTCTATGATTCCATGATTCTATATTGGTTTGTAAGAGATGTGGCCAGTAAAAAGGTTCATTTTCATGAGTTTTTCATCCAGAAGTCCCAAGATAGTTCAATCCTGTGAGATTCTCTGGAGACTGGAAGTGGCATTATCACAATTTTACAGTTTCTGGAAGCCAGTCATGAAAAGTTCATTTTTCTGGCTAAACTTTTCACAAACACTGTCAATGTTGGAAACTGAGTACAACAGACTTGCCTGTTCTGTCATTACAGAATTACTCCCAACACAGCAGCATCTGTAGGAATATTTCCATGTTATGTTTATTTAAAAATGGGATTAGTCTTATTTCTGGACTCCTACCATTGTTTAATCTCTATGACATACTGCTATGTCTATTATTACTGATTTAAAAGCAAAATAAAATAAAAAAATAGGGCTGTCAGAGATATAGAGCTGAATGTCAGAGAGCAAAAGGAAATATGGTAATAATAAAATTATTATAATACAATGTGGTAATAGCCAACATCCAGGACTTTTCAAAGGTATTTCATACTCAGAATCAGAGTTTCTTCAACAACCTTTCTCTTCAGCCTATCAAATCAATCTGATTACTTCCAACACAGTTACATAAAACATCTTATAATGTATTACAACAGAAAGCATCTCTCATCAGGCAGAGAGACATAGCAGGAGTCATACCAAGACAAGCTATTTCTACTCCTGAAGCTTATTAAACAGCTGCCTGTCTCTAATTCTGTAGGGAGGTGGAATTTATTTTAATAATAATATTTTCCAAACTACTACAATTACTTAAAAAGATAAAATCTGTCATTTCTGAATTATGAGCACATGGGATGTTTCTCAGTGAAGTCTTAGAAATAGTCCAGTTTTTGGACCATAACATTCAGAATTCCAGCCTTAAACATTAGAGGACATCAGTCATAAGACCTCTCACTATTATTTTTCACAGGTGAATATTGTTCACCCATTTTCCAAGCCAACATTTTATGGGTTAAGAAAAAGGACATCCCTTACTGCTACCTGGCATCTACAACAGTAGTTCTGGAAGCAGCATTTCAGAACACAGAAATGAAGCTGATGATCACAGGAGCATGAAAAATACACTTATTCACTTGACTGAAATTTATGAAATGTGTAGCACCACTTAGCGTACCACCAGCATCCCAGATGTAGACGTTTGCACATGGACACAGCAGTGAGCAGTACATGCCCACCTGGTATATTCCCTCTTAATCTCACTAAACAAACAGTTGAAATGCAATACTATCAAAAAATAATGAATAGCATTGACATGAAGTCCCCAAAGTACTAATCAAATGGATTAAAATAATATCTTTTTACAAATGGTCATACAGCAATTGCAATTAAAATACTCACCTAGAATAGAAAATAAAGCCACTAGCTGAAAAGGGATGAATTAACATTTCTACCTTTTCTAAAGGTACTTGAGCAATAGCTGACTTCTTTTGTATTTATACAATATCATTCCTACATAGATAACCCAGCACTCGGCAAAGACAAATTTCAAATTTTGGCTCTTGTACTTTGTGGTAGGGTTTGGGTCATTTTTTAATGGGTTTGGAGGAGGGCAGGTGAGGGTCAGTAAAGATGAATGAGTGTGGTTTTTCTCCGTTTGAGTGGGTTTTGAGTTGCCATTTGTGTTTTAAGGGGTATTTATCAGGGGGTAGTATAGTGTGTACCTTTGGATTTGGATGGGTAGCTACAGGTAACAACAGGTCACCTACCTGCCTGGTGGTGGGTTTGTCGTTTTTTTTTTTTCCGTTTTATCACAGGTGCCACTGCTATTAACAGACAAACACCATGTGTGCATGCTTAATTCTGTACCCTGCCTGTGGTTATGAATCTAGTCTGGTTCAAAGTCAAGGCAGATTTTGGTTACATATAACGTCTCACAGGGAGAGACGTTGAAAACAAGCAGGTGAAAGATCACCTATAGAAGGAAAAAACAATAATCCACCCCTTAATTTTCTAATCTCTCATTAAAATCTTTAGAAAGAGCTTCTATACAAAGAAATCTGGCAAGAATTTATTTATAATATTACATTAGTGTCATTTTCATCTTCCATCGGAAAATGCAACAAATCATTCCCATAAATAAAAGAGAAAGATGAATGACAGGATTTTATTACAGAAGGAGCTACTGACACTCTAATTAGCAGCCCAAGGATTATGCTTAGGGCAGATGAATCCCCCAAAGTGTGAGCAGGATTTTTACTTCCTTCTATCAGGAAAGGAAAACTTTAGGTCAGCTGAGGGAAATCAAGGAAGCAGAAAAAAAGACAATTATACCTCCTTCTCTCTGCCTCCAAAGACAACCTGGACATTCCCAAGCTGGGTGTTGGTCTCGGCACATGCCAGGAGGTGTGTGTGCCCATGCACCGCGCAATGCCGTGAGGATGGCGAACGCCCCCCTTCCCCAACAATTACCCTCTGTTAATATTTGATATACAGCCAAAGCTCTTCTGGGAAGAAAATGAGCAAACCACCTATGAAAAAATAAAATGCTTTTCAAGAACATCCATCGCTGGAAGGGGCTGATTTTCTTGTCCTCAGACAACCCTGTTCCTAAGGCTCCTGGGCTGCCTCTGAATTGCAGAAAAAAACATACCGGGCGTTCGCTATATGGTGTGGTTTGTTTTGTCAGACTCATCCACTCATTCATTTCTTTCTCCTGCACCAGCGCAGGGTGCCTGGCTGTGAAACCAAGGAACGACTAAACTGACCCATATTGCTGTTGTGACACTAGTAAACTACACATATTAATACCACGGCATCTAGCATGGCACTAATAGTTGGATTATTAGTGGCTGAACAAGCAGGCTTAGGCAGCCTTTATTAGGCTAATGAACAGATTTTTCCAACCAATGTCCCTAATCACCGTGCCTGCCTGCAGTAAAACTGCATGAATAACTGTTAAACCAGATACAATTAAGGTCCTCACTGGGATTAGAGCTACGGAGCGGCTGTTCCCAGGCACCTAGATCCCTGTTTCCTAATTCTAGTTAATAGGAGACCTTCTGCCTGCTTTCTGCCTTAAGCCAGTAAAGGAGAAGGCAGGGGGAGGGAGGAGGGGAGAAAACCCTTTGCAGAATATCAGATCCTCTCTCCTAACCTTTCCTGGATGAATAGAGACGGATTGTGAATCGTGCAAACCTAACATCTTCTAGAACAATGAGGCCCTTCAGCGATAACAATAGTACTAATCATAATAGTAGGCAGCTCCAGCCCCTTTCTATCATGTGCAAACAGTTGGGGCAGAATATGAAATTGCTTTAGAAATAGATACTGACTTTTTCCCCCCCCTCTCCCTTTCACTTGCCTACTAAGAATAGCCTAATTTATTCATGCTTTTATTTGGCAACAGAAACTAGGCTGACCTGCCTCCTTTTTTATTCACACAGATAAAAGGGCTTTGGCAAAAAGGCAGAGGACACTCTCTGCATTTAAAGGTGTCTAGTGTTGCTCTCCAAAGGAATGACAGAATGGTTACTGCTTCTTTCATTGGTCCTCCTCTGCTCTCTGGCCTTCATCTCTTTTCTCTCCGACTTTCTTTGGGACTGTTCATGCCATAAAACTAGGTTAAATCTGGGGCGGAGGGGAGGGGAGAGAGTAAAAGAAACTCAAGTGCCTTCAGCATCTCGTTCAGAATAGTGTGGCACTGTGTGGCTACAGAGGTCCTATGTGTAACTCGCAGTCTCGGAGCTCAGGGAAGAGAGCATGCTTTAGAGATTTTGTTGAGAGTGTGTGTGTTTGGTGTGGGGGAAAGACAGAGGGGGGGGGCGCTGAGAAAGGGCTTGCGTTAACCCTTCTTTTATCTCCGTATAACGAGAGCTGCTACTCAGAAAACGTGAGTCATTCAAGAAACACCTTGCGTACCCAAACCAATCCATATGAGACAGCCTCGCTCTATACATCCCGCTTACGTCCTCGGCTGTGTACTCAAGACACAGCCCTCCTGAGCAGCACTTGCAGCAGAGCTGCTCCACTGAAGACAGACAACAGCAAAGTTAATTGCTAAGTACAAACACAGGGATCTTTCAAGCTGGACAAACCCCCTGTGTATCCAAACACAGCTTTGCTGCCTGCACATCCACTTGGGTGAGCAAAGAGCAGGGTTATCTGTCATTGGAAAGGGGTAAGAGGGCTTCTGTCTGGGTGAGTAAAGTTCAGCTGCTCCCTGCTTGATTAGTAAAACCTCAGTCTAAATAATAATTTTTAAAATCCTATCAGAGTCAGCCGGTCGTGTGTTTTGGCATTCCTGCTGGTGCTGCAGAAGAGCAGTGTCACTACCCGGCTGTCGTGCCAGGGCACAAGTCTGCACAAGATAGTCACAGCCATGGTCACCCACAAAGGCAGGTCTTCTCCAGGCTACTAGAGCCTAACCTTCCCTACACATTTCTTTACACGGTGATTTTAGAAGTGTTTCAGGTAGTTTTCCCCATGGTTGCTGCTACATCCAAGGCTTCCTTTTCTCTTGAATTTGTCTAATACCATGCAATATATTTGTATAAAAGTTGATCTAGAAAGTCAGATGAAGAGGAGGCAAACTAATAGTCTGTCTGAAAAAAAACCAAACATTGAGGATATTGACGTGCAAGACCAGATTTAGATTTTAACAATATCCCCTGCAATTTTAAAATCAACCACAGATTGATACTTGCACTGCTCAACATCTGACTCCTGGTTTACAGTTCTAATTTACAACCCAAGTGACTGATTTTATTCCTTCTGCACCTTTTGGACTACCTCATTTTCTCAGCTATGCCCAAATAAATAAGAATTCAGCAGATATATTATGGCTTACTCCGCTGTAACTGCAAGCAGAATGTGACTTGTCTTCTTCTCAGATGCATTATTAAGGAACCTAGTGAGAGCACAGATTTTCCTGCTATGTTATCACATGATAAGGTCGAGTTGATCTGCAAAGTGAAACCTTTCAGAATTTTATTTGGCAGTTTGCTTTAAAACATCAAGTGGTAAATGGTTTCTGCTCTATTTCAGTTCTCATGAACACAGTTCTTTTACGACTGAACCCTTCAACAGGTTAGCAAACATTGTCTCTCTGCCAAGACATGCCATTTCTTTTTTTGTAGAATACTTCTTTTCTTCATTCCTCTGCCAACCCTTTTCTCTTCTCCACACACTGCTTTCAGATTGCCAAGACATGATCGTGTGCTTTAAAGTTGATTTCGGAATTACTTGGCATATCTTCTTAGCTTTCATCTATTATTCTATCTGGAAACACAATAGAAAGCTTTGACTTTCGAGATTTTTTTTTTTTTAAGCACCTCTTTTGAGAACTTATCAAAGTGCTAGCTACCACTGATTTTGTGTAAGAAACTAGACCATCAGTATTAATATTCTATTTCATATACAGTTGAGAAAGGTTGAAACTTCAAAGCTAGAATCCAGTTTTAACCTTCCTGCAAAGCTCAGGTATTGACATCTTCTTATCAAGCTGAAAAATGAGATGTAAGAGGGAAGTCTTGTGCAAGAGCACATACCTTAATCCACTCCAGCACTGTCCAAGAAGGATTCCCTAGTGCATAGACACCATATCAAATGCACCAGATTGGGCACCCAGAGAGTTGTGTCCTTAAGAAGTCTATTAGTAGGATCAAACCCGCAAATAGTAGCTGTGGTCATCTCATCTATCATTCTGTTGCACTGGTAACAAAACAGCACTCTCACTTCTCTCAACAATCAAAGGATCTTTCCAACCCATTCTGGTAGCTCTATCCTAAATGCTGTTTCTATTTTTTCCACACACTTTGTGAAGATGAGCCTCAGTAACCCAGGAGTTGTCTCCCTATCTCCCTACTCCTTACAGAGCCAATAATCGTATTTGCCATTTTAAGACCCAACACCTATTTGGGACCCCAGAATTACCCGGGTTTCTGTCATTACCCCAATCCCCTTTTCATGTCATTGCATTCGTGGAAATGGTCTCCACCTTTTAAGTATGACCTACATTCTCTGTTTATAGATGTAGGATTTTGCGTTTGGCTGCATTATTTCAGAGTGCTTATTTCTGCTACCACTTTGTGTGTCCCTTAACTCTTCAAGGTGAAAACTTTTTGGGCAGTCACTCTACCTGGCTATGTGCTGGTGTGGTGTCTAACACAACAGACCTTCAATCCTGATAGGGGTTCTTGAATGAACTTCACTGGCCTTCTCTTCTCCACATACCATTCACATAGCCATCTTTTTGTTGGGCTCCTTCTTCAATGTTTTTTAGTATTCAGGCACGAAGATATCACATGAGCCACTACATGTCTGTACTGCCTCCCTTCCATTGCCTTGAGTTCAACACAGATATATGCTCATTTACATAACCTGTTGTCAGACATGCATACTTAAAGGCTAACCTGGCCACACAGCACAAAATCATGAGATTTCTTGCCAAGACTTCCCACTTCTGCTCTTCATAACAGGTTTCAGAAGCATCTACAGAAGTCAAAAATACCTTTTCTGTCCATAGAGCACAGCACGGCCAAATTCAGGACAATCTTAGAGCTGCATACATACCATGTATTTATAGAGCAAAGATCAATAAGTGTTTCAGATGTACCTATATTTATATAGCTGGGAATTATAAGACACAACCCAAAATAGAGGCATTCTCTTCAACCAGTTCTTGCCATAAATGCTGGCAATCAACCTGTTCTATGGATAAATGACCCTCAAACGAGGTTTTGTGGAGCGTCAGATGCAATTTATCATCCAGAACAGCTTAGGCTTCCCTGTGTAGATGAGGATCCCAGGATTTTAAAGTGAGAATCTGTTTTAATGTCATTTCAACCCACTTCCCATGGGCTGTTGTTACAGGTTTGGTGGGATCAGTGAAGGACCCAATGCATGACAACAGAACACTAAAAGCTCTGCAGGTTCAGCAACTATTCCTAGCAGTAGTGAGTCTATACCTTCTCAAAAATAGTCCCAAAAATCACCCCCAGAGTACTATATGGAGAGAACTAACCTACTCAAAACATAAAAAACCCCACCTAAGTAAAATGTGACTCTGTTAATTTTTCCCAGAAGAAACATATAAATCACTTGCTACCACCTGTTGTCTTCTGCCATTTGAAGGACAGCGGATTTTAAATTCATCTCTGTGAGTTTTTCAAAATTCCTTAGTATTTCATCCCTCAAACATATAATTGCTTCTGACTGCCTTCAGGAGTTGCACTGGAAGAAAAGCCGTTGTGCAAGACAGCTGGGAGATCTCAAGCAGTTCCAACTTTTCCCAGTTAATTCTATAGCCTGAAAGCAAGCCAAGATCTTGGATTAACACTAGAAGGGCGAGGATTGTGGCTTCAGAGTTTGTTACAAACAAAAGCACATTGTCAGTGTATAGCATCAAATGGTACTTCAATGAACCAACCTTGATACCCTGAATACTTGAGTGAAAGCATACCGTGATTGCCATTTATTTCAGGGCATCAGCAAACTCTGATGTTGTTGCAAGCCCATAGGGAACCAGGGCATTTGCAGTTTAGCAAAAAAACAAACAAACGCACCCCCTCCCCCACCCCCCAAAAAATAACCCAAACAAATTCCCCACGCTGCCAATAAAACCAAACAAAAATTTTACCTTGCATGGGTTAGCTTTCAGGACCTTGCATGCAGGACCATAATTAGACTCGTGGAGATTTTAGTCAAATTAAGGAATGGGGTTTTATAAGCTTGCTGTATATCTCATTGTATATTATGCTTATCTCAAACTGCAATAATCATTCTTCCAGCTGCTTTGTGCTTGAGATGGCAAGTTAGCAGTCTACCTACTTTTTCCCTGACTCCCAGAAGTCTTAACAATGTGTAAATTCAATGCGGGCCATATGCAGTTTATTTAACCTCTCCAGGTGTTCTGGGAAAGGACTTTTAGCCTGTTGCTGATCTAATTTCATCTTCTGTCTTCACCTTTTCCTTAAAACCACAGCAAAACTAATAACTTAGCCTCAAAGCAAGTCTTCAAAGCAGCTTGTCAATTTTCCTTAAAGAAAAAACGAAGAGATCAACTTCCTTTTTTTTTTTCCTTTTGTATAAACAACCTGAAATGGGGATCTAAAATGAGCATGGTGTTAAATTTCTGTTTTATTTCATGCTCAAAGTGCATGGAATAAGTTTTATGGTAATGAATGCATGGTCAGAGATTAGGAGTACATCAGCTGAGGAGTTGAACACAGCTCCCATGAGGACAGGAAAAAAACCCAGAATAACCAACCTATGAATACAGCCTTTATTACAATACTACAGTTCTAGACCATCTAATTTATGGCTTGACTGGAAAGATTTATGTACTATTAGTTCCAGGTTTCATTAGACTTATACACAGTTATGATAAGGATGTGTGCATCTCTGGAAGTCTGTCAAAAAGTCTATGAAAATTCTGCACAGTGAATTCCCCTGGTTGCAGACCACATGTCTGACATGACGGCTTCTCAGGCAGACCATGTTCTTCTCCTGGTTTGTACTTAGAAAGCAAACTCAGCGGGTAAAGCTGTTTTTTTTGCTATGTCTATATAAATCCCAGCACAGTGGGATTCCTATAAATTGGGATTTGAGAGTGTTAGGATAATGCAGATAATAAAATCAAAACAATAACAGTATGAAACAACACAGGAAACCAAATTCAGCACTGTACAACATATCCAGCTTGCAAGAAACCTGACCCAACTAAAATCTGGCCTTTGCTCTACAACTTCCCCTGTAAAGTCTTGAAAATGCATTATTTCAGAGATGGGACTGTGTCAAAAAAACCCACTTTTTTTTAGCCTGCATTGTGTAGGCTGGTTTCTTTACTTGAAAATACAGAGAATTTGATTATCCATCTTTAGGGGTTGGCCTTGAGGCCCAGAACCCGTGGCCCTCAACATCCCATGTGAGGCCCTCAGACAGATTAAATATTTCTGGGGTAAGTACCAGATTTCCCTGTCACACACCTTAGAGTTCCCTGCAATTCTGAGGCTGTTTCTGTGTGTTCTGCTCTCCAGGTCAGCCCATTTACATTTAATTAATTTTACATTCCTGGGAAGTTTCACAAATCTGGGCAACCACGCCATGTATTTAATCCTTTACTGGAGACATACAACCCGACCGCATCACAGACATTGACAGAAGTATCAGGGAGGAGATGTAGCAGATACTGTTGTACCTCCAGAGATGAGTGGGTTTAGCTGCAGTTGTTTTCAGCTGAGAAGAAAGGGGCATAGCCTACAGGAGGATGGAGTTTGGAGGAGTCAGCTTGCTCCTGGCTTGACTATTAGATAAATAACTGTATACACAGGATATAACTAGTAATCAGGTCACAAATCTCTGCATATAGTTATTTTTACAAGAAGCCAAACACAACTGGGAAGCCTGGTGTCTTCTTATGTTATTAGCTGGCAAAGAGTATACAAAGTCTCCAGTCTGGCGAGGCCAACAGCAAAGAAGAGATCGCAGTTGACATGAAGACAACAAAAACATCACTAAGCACAGAACAAAGAAAGGACTTGGGACAAGAAGACGGCTAAATTTCAAGCCCTGTATAATCACAGAAGGAAAAATTCAGTTCATGACCGAGTAGATCATGGTTATTAAAAATAGGAAAGCTAAGGAAATTGTTTTAAAATTAGCACTTTGATGTCCTGCTAGTTTGAAACACAAACAAACCAAAAAAAAGAATAACATCCAACTATCTAAAGCAATTCATGAACAGAGAACAAATGCATTTGATAAATACTGAATGATACTGGAGAATAACATTTCAGCTCCAGGAATCAGCAAAGGAAATCCATGCTTGTAATGCATTGCTCAGAGCCTTGGTATCCATGTCTACCTTTAGAGACATGAAAGATTCACTAAACACAGACGAGATCATTCACGGGATGAATAATTCAAGCGATTCCAACACAAAGGCTGACCACTGAGAGAAACAGCTCAAACCCAACTACAAGTGCTTCTGAGCAGAAAGCACTGAGTTGCTGAAAACACACGTCAAAACTAGAAGAACTAATAGTGAAGAACAAGCATACCAGAGGCTGGAGCAAAAGGAATCCAGAAGGCGAGACAGACATAAACCTGTCAGAAACACCGTGCCACGGAGAGCAAGATGAAAGATAAGAGTTGAGCACACCCCCATGCACCCCAAAGAAGTACTCAAAAAAACATCATAAAAAGAGTTTAGCTCAGTGCTCTAACAACAGAAAGTACAGAAAAGCCATAGCAGGGCACCAGGGTCGGCAATCAGGCCTCTGCAGCAGAGAAGGCAAGGACTCCAGGCTCCCGTGGGAGAGTCCTTCTCAGTCCAGCTCTCAAAATTACCCAGAGTGACCCCAAACATGGGAGTCGCCAGCAGAGCAGGGGCAGAGGCCAAGAGAGGGCTGGAGAAAAGTGGAGGAGAGGGATCACAGGGCAGCAAGAACCCAAGCAGGGTCTCAGCTGCTGGGAGCCACTGGCCTCTCAAGGAGCTGCCCTTCCCACCCCTGGGCATGCTCCACGGGGACCCCCCAGCCTCCCCAGCCAATTCCCAAACTGGGAGGTGGAAGGGCACAGGGCACGTCCCATGAGGCACCGAGGAAAAGCCCTGGATTTATACGCAGAGCACTGGCTATCATTTCGGACAGGTTTATTTACATCAGATCTATCAAGGAAGAGACAGCTGAGTTTTACAAGCACTCTTATCCAGCACAAAATGAAAGAGCGAGCGGGGACACTGGTGACAGCCAGGCTTGGAGCAACCAGTCTCCCTCGTTCCTTTCCCTTTCCTGAGGACCAATTTTCCTTATCTATATCTTTGAGCTGGATCACACCATTACACCAGGTCCCACCAAAGTTTGCTTTGTTGTGGTGGATAATAAGCAACAGATCCATGGCTCCCCCCAGGGACACACTGGTACCAGCCACTCAGCCCACAGTGGTGGTGTAAAACAGTAGCCTTCTGCTTTGCTAAGGCGCAGACGGCTGAGCCGTAAGCAATTTATATAAAGCATTTCAAGATACTGAGAAAAGAGCAAAAAGCAAAGATGAGAAACAATAGCATACTGCTAATTTTGGGGTCGTTTAACACAACTCCCGGTAATTTCCTTGTCTCTGTGCGTCAAGTTTAAAACTGGAAAAAAAAAAAAGGATCGTCATATCTCCTTGTATACATCCCGGCAAACTGTACCAGGACACTTCAAGTTTGTCTCTGTTGGCTTCTGTTATGTTGACTCCTGCTACAGGACGAGTGAACACACTGAGGAATAGAGCCATAATTCTGCTCCAAAATCTAATGCCAGCTGGAAACAGTGAAATTATGACATTGGACTTGTCAGTGGGGATGTCAACAGCAGTAGCACATAAAGGTTTTGTGAAATACTTTTTTTGCAGTCCACCAGATCCTGTAAAAGTGCTCAGGGTTGCCTGTTACCATCCAATCTAAATCTCTTTAAATTAGTAAAAGTCTAATAATGGGCTTTAATGATCTCTGGATCAGAACCTTTAATTATAACAATGTCTGGAATAGCAATTTTTACATCCCTTAAAAGTAAACGTTATGGTTTAAACCCCTCTTCTCCACAAACAAGCGAGGAAATAGGCTGTGACTAGCCTGTCTTTAAGACAGATGCCTTTTGATTTTCTTTGTGCATTATGAGCAAATAGTACAACCAGTAATCTGTAACCATGGTTGAGCTAAAATCTAGGGTAAACTGACATTATTCCCATTGGCCATTATTTGAAGAAGAAACTGGTTACAGGTTGGCATACAGTTTGCACAAGAGTATTTCATGCTGTTGGTTTTGTAGTAACAGTATTTAAGAGCTTGCCAGGGAATTAGTAAAAGTAACTATGTTTACTAAGAGTAATGCTAACTAAACAGCTCCAGACAAAGCCTCCTATGCTTTACAAACCTTTGCACTCTGCCAGAAGAATGTGGGAAAAGAGTTAATCAATAAAAGACAAAATAGAAGCATTACCTCATCGCCATGAAAACTCCCATAGCCTAAACACTGATCCAAAAGGAGAAAACTGAACCAGTGACTCCTGTGATATGAGTAAAACTTTGGTAATATCAAATGCTCCATTCTAGTTAGAGATATATTTGGCTGCCAGTAAAGTAGCAATCTCGGAGTTTATCCCACAAAATGAAGATAGAGGTAAAAAGCAATCACAAAAAATGAATTGTTTTTAAAATAGAGTACGGTATCTTTAGGCCAGACTATGCCTTACAAAGTATTTGTACGTAGCTGATTACGGAGAAGCATTTGTCATAATTCTGGCCTCTATGGGCTACCATACCCTAAGGCAGCAATAATACGTGCCCATTAATAAGTAGCTAGCAAATCATCTAACGGTATGTCAAGTTATTAGCCACAAACTATATATGTGGGTATGAAAGAAGAAATGATTTAAGAAAGAAAGAAGAAATTACTTCAAAGCTACCTTCTCTTCCTGGAATGAGGTTCTTTGTCTGAATCACTCCCTGCTCTAGAAAGCTCAACGTGCACCAGGGGAACTTCTCACAAGTTTCTCAGTTCCCTTTAACATAGGCCAGACGTTTGTCAGCTGCGCAGATAGCAAGGCATAGACACCGTCATTTGAAGTTCGGTTTCCCACCCCTATCATTCTGGGATTCTGTGATTCCAGGAAGATCACGCGCAGTATATCTCGTTCCCGATAGCCCTGCCTAATTTGCGCAGCACTCTCAAGATTTGGTCTTTCCTACCATCAAAAAGTGCCAGGAGGAATAAAACCAGCCAAACAAAAGCTCTAGGCAGGTAGAAACCACTGCACAAAAGTCCTCACTTTTTAACTAAAACCAAACTTCTCAAACTTTCTATACGCTCAGCACAAATTAGGGTTTGATTCAGACTTTAGGCAAATGCAAAAAACAGCCCCAGACTGGACAACTCGATGCACAATGCTCATCCACTTACAGCAGCTTGATCATTTGAGTGTGCTACAGCTCGCCTGTCGTTCGCTTCATGCTGCTTTTGGAGCTGTTTTTTCCATTTGTTTGTGTTGAAGGCTGCATTTGTTTTCTTTCCTTGTACTGAAAAAAGTGGAGTACTGTTGACAGTAAAATTATTAGGCCCTTTACCCTAAAGTTGTCAACCAGTCTTGGCTGTTAACAGATCTAACAATTAGGTAATTAAAAGTATGATTGACAGGCAAACAGCGAAAGAAACCAAACCTGTTATTGCACCCCTTCAGAGCAACAAATAAACCCTCTGTACGTTTTCAGTATTCACTGGCTTCAACAGGCCTAATTATCCCTGGTTGATGAGTATGTGCATAGCATTCAGAAAGTGTAAGGTTTTCATGTCACTTTTTTTTTTTTTTTTTTTACTTTTTTTGAGCTAGAAACCTTTTTCTGATACGTGTGTGCGCTTTGAATATAATGCTAAAATACTGGATGTCACCCCGGCGGCTGGAAATAAGCCAACGTATAATAATATCCTATCAGGAATGCTTTGGAAGAATAAATCACTCCAGATCCTTGGAGTCAGTGATGCAACTGTTATTCCCCTGTCAGAAGCAGGCAAGCGCATATGTTTAGTGCTGCACTTTAAGGTATGCCATCAGAGCCGGTCTCCGGTACGGGACCAGCCTATATGACTGACAGTAACAGAGCTGTCACCGTGCCTTTCCCATTTTCTGCAGCGCGCGGTTCTGCACCCCGCTGGGTACCTCCCCGGTGGCCGCTGATTTGATATGACATATTCCGAGAGGCAAAACACCTGATGATGTATTTAAAATAAACCCAAAAACTTGCTGCTCTTTTCCAATTTAGACATCTAGAGAGAAGTCTGCACTGTATGGGATCCTTTAATTTTTTATTCTCTCCTTTTCAGATCACACTCTCTGCCTTTCTCACACACAGACCAGGCAATAAATCTGTGTGCGTTTCGGTTTTGGTGGGCATCATTCAAAGGCTGATTTGTTAGGTGTAATTATATTCACAGCAGTTTGAAAGAATCGAGCTAAGCCGCCTGCCCTTCAGCTGCGAGCCTTGGTTTACAGTGCACCCTATTAACATGCAACTGGGCAGACAGATGAAATGCCCTCAACAGGTCTTAGATGTCTTTAGCATCTTAGTCCACTAACTTTGTAAACATTGGTTAGCTCTGGGAGCAGGGACTGCCATGCTGCACAAGCAATGCTGCTCTGGGGGAAGGGGAATTGAGGCTCAGGATCCATCCGAGAGCCCAAAAGCCACCTGAATGGCTTCAGGGACTTGTCAGATATTTACCCTTCCCCACGGCTGACGGTCGGAGCTCGCAACCCTCTCTTCTGGCCAAGCACCACACACAGGCAGGCTGAGAGAGGAGGGGGAGAAAAAAAACCTCTGAAAAACTACCCCAGCAACCTCGCTCAGCAGGGCTGGGACCTCTAGGTCTTCAGACTAAATGACATCAGAGCAGGTGACTACACATGGGGGGTTTTTTTTTTGGAACAATAATCAAGACAGATGACAATACAGCTCCACTGCTGTCTCTCTCCTCCCACTGTATTTCCTCCTCTTCCTACACACTATCATATCTCTTTCATGTCCTATTCAAAGCAGCATTTCAAACCAGGAGCCGGAGTTAGAAATGGCTCGCTAGAGGGAGGCTGTTCTCTCAGGCAGGATACAAAAATGGAGCTGGTGAGACCTGCTATACAGGAGAGGTTTATTTATGCATGTATTTTATAAAAATTCAGCCAACCCTGTCACTAGGGGTAAGACACAGAACCACTAAATGTGATACCTGCAGTCTCTTAGCTTTGCTGCTTGCTAATTAATGAAAAAAACAACTTCACAGGCTCTCCAGAGCTGTGATAACCTCACCAGCGAAGCTGACACACAGACCAAGCAAATGAAGAGGTTGCCCCAGAGCGGCAGAATTGCCCCCCACCCTCCATTTTCTGATGGATTTGATCCACAGATACCTATTCCCACACACCACCCACGTGAAATACCCCGTCACCTCCTGTGGGAGCTGGACGAGGGGAAACACACAGAGCAGCAAAGACGGAGCCGTGCGCAGGTGGTCTGCTGGCAGCCACCTCACATCTTTGAGACATTCCTCTTGCCTTGTGTCAAACACGGCTGAAAACGGTTCATAAGTTACTAAGGGTAAGGAAAGGCCGGGTGTGCAGTCATATCCCTGCCCTTTCCTCGTGCATCCAAGTTAAAAATATATATATTGCTTGAAGTTTGGGGAGGAAAGAATGCTTTTTAAGTGACAAAACTACAAATGCATAGAAAATGTCAAAGGTTAATTACAGGGAATTAGTGGGCCAAAAGCTGTGTGGAAGCAGATTTATATCTGTGCAGCAGAGAGAACGGCTTAGTTATCAGGGCAGGGTTTGACCTAAGGGGAGTTAAAACCAAAAAAACCCTAAAGATCAAGTCTCTGGCTCTCTGTAAGATTTAAGGATGAGAAAATTTCCTAAGTAACAAGCTATTTTTATACCATCTATTTTAAACCTCTCTATTCACGAGATGATTCCTCTTTTATTCATGCTCCTTCAGCCTATTGTAAAGACCATACTTGCTAAGCTACTACAGTTTAAGACCATGGAAACTGTAAATATTAGTTTGTATTAAAGACAGGTCTGAGTCACAAGGTTTAGCGTTTGCATCCAGACTCAAGCTTTTCCAGGTTCATAGGTGTTTTGATTCAGGCCCACTTAAAGCCCTCAATTCTGCAAGACGCAAAGCGCTTTCAGCTCCCACCGAAGTCCAAAGCAGTTGAAAGCCCTCTGCACTTTGAAGGGTTGGGCACATAATTTAAAAATCTCTTTTTAAAAAAAAAAAACCACAACACAAACCCAACACTCTCTTCAATGATCCATTATTTAAGGGGCATGAATTTAATTACTTACTGTAACTAAGCTCAAGAAAGTTAGTCTTCTCACTTGGATGGATACCAAATTTCCACGTCTGCATATAGGCACAATCACATACAGTGTGACCTTAACAAGATTTATGGCGTGGTTTATTAATTCTCTAAATTGGTTCCATAAATCTACACTAGCCCTCGCTATTTAGCTGGGTAAACGGTCTTTGATCTCTGCAGAAAGAAGAAACATACAAATCAGATTTCTTTCATAAAGGTACTGGGCCAAACTCTGCCCTCGGAGGCAACTCCTCATCCCTCTCTCCACGGCAGGAACGCACGGCAGAATTTGGGCTGCCACGTGCAAATCACATCCTCAGTTAAAACAGTTTGGATTTCTAGGCGACGGGCATTTTATCTGTTCAGTGCTGTTCATTTTGCAGTAATTAATAATTCCTGGGGAATTTGGAAGATTTTTTCACCTGGGGAAAAAGTTAACTTTGCCTCATTTTGTTTACAGAAACCTGTTACAAGATAACACTGCCTACAAATACTTCATTTACATTAGAACACCACCATAATTTTAGTCAACATCTAGTCTGTAGGTTTAAGCAATGGACTGGCTGCTCGTGCTCCACAGGAGGCCAGGCTCAGCTCCCTGGACTTGCACAGCCCTGTGCTGTAATGCTCTACGTGTTATCTCACAGGGAGTTTCCACACGGCAGGTTTTCTTCTCACCTACAGAAAGCCATACTGGGACTAGATGTGGCTTCGTTCTGGCAAATTGCTAGGACAGTTAACATTGCTGCTGCCGCCTTTTAAAGCAAGATAAATCACAAGCAGTTCCACTAAGCTTCTAGAAAATTTCAACAACGACAAAAGCCAATCATTCTTTTAGAGCATGTGAGGCACAGTCAACTCAAGAAACATGCATCACTCGAACATATCTCAAGTTTGTTTCATGCTCGCCAGAAAAAGGAGGGAAAATTAAGAGTGTATATACTTTCATTTGCATTTTTAAATTTTACATCTACAGTCAAATTAAGCCATGATGTGTTATTAAATAACAACATGTTTGCAAACTCATAAAACCAGAAAATGATTCCACTGAGTTAAAATCAGAATTTGATACGACACATCTTTTGCATTTGCACCACACCGAGCTTAGAAAGCAGCATCATGTTTACTACCGTGTCTGGGGAAAACTGAACAAATGCTATTGCTCTTCAGTTCAGACTTGTCCTCCTGTATGTTTTTAACCTCCTCATAAAATTCAGATTTGAGGTTTGGTTAGTCTCATTTTTAGTCTCAGTCCAAAAGTATTTTCAAATAGAAACTGAATTACCCCATAGGCCTATGAGTATATTAATGTAATTCTTTCCTGTACTGTCTAGTTTAACTTTGAGATGTAACTGCTCAGCCTTTTGTGTTGAAAACAGAAAGCACAAAGAACTCAACCTTCTTTAATCATTCTTTCCAAAAGTACACAAAAACCTCCTTATTTAACTTCTGCGGTCTAACCCAGTGCACAAGACGCAGCATTTGCCTCCTGGAGCGCGCACCTCACGCAGGTGGAATTTTTGACAGGCACCATCTGGAGCCAGAAGACCAAGGACAAAGTATGGGGGACAGTTTTGCTCAAGCCTCTGTTAAGTATGCTCAAAACAGGGGAGATGAACACGCAAGGAATAGATTTAGAAAATACCTAAAAAAGATCAGTTACACTATGAGACTTATCTCTGGGAGACTGATCACACACAGACTGCTTCTGATGACTCCTGAGCGAGAATTCATAAACTTTAAATGGACTCTTCAAGTTTACTGAAAAAAATGAAGACAATGCCACATCTCTGTCACGGTGGGAGTCGGATCTGAAGACTGTACCGGGCTATGAAAGGTTAAGTGAGGGCACAAAATATACTGCAGGTAATGCTTTACCAATCCCTGAGGCTGGGACATATTATATTGAAGCTGCAGAAGCTACTTGAGTGCTGGAGTAAAAAAGTTTTTGATAGCTAGATCTATGCAAACTGGTGTCTAACAAGCTGCACTGGAGCCGACGGCCTAGGATCTGTTGGTTAGTTGGATACTGATTCCCTCTTTGTCCTATTCATAAAATAAAACACTCTAGCAGAATTCCTGATACTGTGATAACACATTCTTTTCTTTGTTTGATCAGCATCTTATCTAGAGCTGAAATCATCCTTGTTTTTCTCCCCTGGACTCAGTCCAACGAAACAACTTCTTTCTTCAAAGGTAGAGCCCCAACCTGAACACAATATGCAGCTGAGGCTGCATTAATGCAAAATGCAGTAAAAAGTGCGTACTGGTTAAAGTCAATTTTGTTCGCTATTAAAACAACCAGAACCAGCATATATTTATTTTGAGACTTCTCCACATACCGCGATTTCTAAAGCTTCTGAATCCGAGATGGTTCCTTTAACTAGAGGCACTCCAAATCCAAAACGCAGCTTTACTCTCTATAAATGAAATTTGCCATATCTGTTAAAATTTTATTCCTGTGTGCATTATAGTTGTTTCCCCATCTACATTTTCCTTTTCATCTATTGACAGTAAATTTCATCTGCCACTCTAGCATGCTGTCACTCACTCCTGTGAGATTCTTCTGCAACTCTTTATGCCTAAATTTTGATTTCATTACCCAGAGTAATTTTATATCACCAAATGCTCAAATTATTCAATCTAATATCTAAGTTCATTTATCAATATGTTGAACAGCATAGATACCAGCTGGATACTACTAACTTCCCTTTATCATGCAAGCTGACCATTTATTCCCACGTTCTTTTCCCCCATCTTTTAGCTAGTCATTAACCCCAAAAAGGATTATCTATCTTATTTGATGATAGCTGTTTCTTTAAAAGCTATCAAGCAGAAATTGTTTGGAAAACTTTCCAGAAATTCAAAATCCCCCCTATCAGCTCCATTGCAGAGGTGCTCATTTGTCTGTATTTTATTTCTTTAAAAAAACCTCCAACAAATCAGTGAGATAAACTCCCTCTATAAATGCCACCCTAGCTTTTCACAATAAACCATATTTATCCATATTTCTACTTTCTTTTTAGCATGGGTTCTGCCTGATACAGAGGACAGACTCACTCCTGTCTGGACATTCAATATCTGCCTTTCTTTTTCTTGGGGCAGGGCAGTTCTTTCCTACCATATTATTGACTCATAATCCATTTTTGATCCATAAATACAACATTTTTCCTTAAAACTGCTGTCTAGCTATGTTCCCCATCCTCTATTTGGGTAGATACATGTTATACCTCTGTCTGAGGTTGTTGCTGGTTTCTCCCTGTTTGGGATCTGTCAAGGCAAGGAGCAAATTTAGCTGAAAAAAATTCTTCCAAAGGGGACCCTTTCACCCACCCAACCCCTTCCCAACCCATCGCTAGTGGCACCTGATAATGGAAGTAGGAACGTGTCCTTATTTATCAGTCCCCGCTGGCAATTAGTTGGGTCTGCTCTCTTTCTGGTATGCTGTGTAGGAACAGGCTGTATATTTGCGTTGCATAAATATAGTTTAGGCATATCGATGTTTTTGCATTGATGGGACATGGGGAAGGTGATGAGTGCCTGTTTGTGTATCTGAGAAGGGTGTGGGTTTTTTGCCGGGTGATTAAAACCCAAAGTATGTTATGGTGAGATAGATTATTTGAAGAATGTACAGCAATGAAAACCACAAGAGGGAAGAAGGCAAAAAAATGACTTGATTCTAGTACTCAGCAGTATGTCAAAGGTTAGGGAAGAAGATAGTCAAAATGCAATTTCGGAGCCTGATTCAAATCCCGCTGAAGTCAATGAAAAATTCCCTTCGGCTTCAATGGACTCTGAACTAGATCATTAATAACTGTCATTCTGAGATTGCACTTAAATATCAATGTGTTTTAAATTTAACCAAAAAAATTGGACAAGTAAGGCAGTATGTGAATCGTAGAATTTGATTAATATATGGAAAAATCAATTTATTGGGTCCAATCCCGCTTCCCTTAGAGTCGGTGAGAGCTTTGCCATTGATTTCAGCTGTAGAAAAACCTCCCCGCTTCCTAGAGGGAGATTTCCATGTGAATCTCCAACAAGGAAATGCTCATTCATGAGCCTCGCGATCTAATCCATGGCAGCTTTAGCAGAACACAGGGACATCCCTGGAGAGTAGGATGAAGTCAGATCAGAGCTGTAAGACAAACCAAGGCCACGTAAAGCCTTGCTTAAGTCAACATAAGGATATTAAAGTTGAGATTTCTCCACGGCCTTTCCATTGCAGTGGGAACTTGATGCAAAGAGGGTTGAGAGAGAATTGAAGCAGGGAGACCTGGTGATACAGGGTTACATAATAATCCAGCCGGCTAATCACAAAAGCATGGATAAGCATTTCAGCCTACGTTGCACAGGCAAGCGTCTAATCTTGGAGATGCTTTCTGGTAGGGTGTTTTTTCCCCCTTTCTCTTCCCTTTTTTTTTTCCTTTTCTTTTTTTTTTTTTTTAAGCCTTTCACACAGCCTAAGGTGAGAGGAAATAAAAGTAGCTCCCCTGCAGATAAACCACAGCAGTCAGGATAGTGATTGCAAAACATCATCAGTTTTCAGGCATGACCTGAGCATCACTGAGGGCATTTGTCATCTGCCCCTTCCTTCCCACCCCACCCTGGTTTGTCGCTGCAGAAATGCAGGATGGCAGGTAGGTGGTGTTTCTGATTCTTAGACAAGACACAAGATAAAATGTAGAGGTCGGTTCTGTTGGGTCAAAACCAAAGGAAAAGGAGAAAAGAATCCCTGAGAAAAGGATTAAGCAGGAATCCCCCCAAATCCCTGCCCTGATCCACTTGTTCCTAGAAACAAAAGGAAGCCAACTGAGCTTGCAATTGCCTTTCCCAGCCGGGAGATAGGGTCTTTCCACATTCTTCATCTGTCATCAGCCAGGGATGGAAAACCCTTGTCATCGTCCCAAGGAAAAGAAGAGGGTAAACATTTGTCAGGGAGATGCTCTGCATCTCATTTGTTAAGCACTTGAAGTGCAAGCAATTATAGGTCAGGCCCTGCTGTACACTATTTGTTGTCCCGTTACAAAGTTACTATAAGGTAATATTTCAAAGATTTTGTTTACAGGCAAACCGTAACCAGGCTACATAAACTCCCAAACCCAGGGTCAGCATACTTATTTAATAAACTTTGGTGATATGTATCTTTTATTCCTAAAGGACAGCAGTGAAGAAAACTGGCAAGGGTTGAGAGTGTACTGAATGCTATATGAAAATCTGTAAGGCAGTTTAAATAGATGATTACAAAAACATTTATCTGTTATTTTCACAAAGTGCAGTAGTCAAGAAAATCACGTCTATCTGTCCCATGAGGGTACTGACAACAACTCTTCAAAGTTTTAGGGTTCCTACAAGATCTTACTTATAACGACAATACGGGTGCTGCTCAAAAGGGTATATATGTAAAATGCTATGGGGAAAGGAAATTAATTTATCTGTGGGAGACAAGAAGGTGACCAGCTCAGCAGGACAAAAGAAATTCACTGTACAATTGGAGAAGCACAGATTTCAAACCCTCTATGTGCCAATTCAGCAACTTAAAGCACATTTCGAGAAGCAAGATAAAGGGGAGCAGGGAATCCCTCCCAAACGTGAGCAGTGCCGGCTGGTTTTGCAGCAGGGTTGTAGGGAATACCCAGGGGACAGTAAGGGAGCACGGCAGGCACCTGAACACATCACTGAGCCCTTCCTAAGGGCTGGGGGATATTAGAGACCTCCTCAGAGAGTAGGTTTCAGTGCCATGGGGCTTCAGTGCCACAGGGCTTCCGCAGATTGGCACCTCCCCGGAGTCGCAATGTGAGGCAGAAAGGACAGACTCCGAGCGCTGTTGGACACTGATATCAGGCACCTTTCCCACTCCTGAATCCGTATACAGATGTATTCACAGAAGAGCATTTTACCCTGCTCATCCATAACCGAAGCCTATGGCAAAACAGAAAACTCACTAAACATCTCATCTGTAATGTTCTCTTGGCCTTACAAGAGGGATTAAATAGCTGTAAAATAGGACAGCAGATTGAATATACCTTTCCATTATCAAACAGCTTTGCATTGGATATATTCTTCAGGACTATGGAGAAGGAGGTTGTCTCATGTTTGAGGCTTTGCCTATTCCCCAGAAAACTGAATGACAGAGGGGAAGTAATAAAAAAAAAACCAACACCAACCCACAAACAAACAAAAAAGCCCCAAACAGAACATGCCCTTTTCACCACAATAAGATTCTCCCAGGGGTCAAAGGAAAACAAGGTCTTTGGCATTTTGAGTGTATCGACAAGTTTTTGTCAGCCTGCATATTCGTTTATTAAACCACACTTGGATTCTTCAGTGCACAATTTACTTGGCAAGTAATGCTTTCAAAATACATGGACCGCTGAAATTCTTGTACAAGGCTCTTTCAGAGAGGCTAAAAAGCTTCACTGAATCTAAAAATACAAAATGATGGCATAGCAGTCCGAGGCACAGTTGCCACAGGTATCAGAAGTACCTGCAAAGGGAAGCTTTCAAGCATGAAATATGCTAAAACTGATTTCTCTACTTAAATGACTGCAAAAGGACTGTGATATATGGTAATTTCTCATAAGTTCTCCAACACCATGACGTCTGAGCACCTCTCAATCTTTCATGTACTAACCTTAGAAATTCGCCTGAGGTGAGGTCGTATTCCCATTTCTGCTCTAGCAATGATCAGTGTGGAACAGATGAAAACCCAGGAACAAGAAAAAGCCCTGAATTAAGAAAGGCAACTAATTTCCTGACTGCCATTGTGTCATCTCCTTTCCGGTTGAAGTCCTTTATACATCTTGACCTCAGTGTCTTGCTCAAGTTCACCTTCAGATCAACTTTTCCTTTTGTGTAAAACTGAATATGCCAATATGGGAGAATAAAAGGATGTGGAGAGGACTGAAAAGAGTAAAGCAAAGTACTCTTACAGAAACAGTAAATACAACCAATAATTAAGGATTAGTTAATTTCAGAAAGTCGTAAATAAAATTAGTAGATAACCAGGGGCTTGCCGTGCTTTCCAAACAGTAAGATTGTTCAAACAATTCATGTAACCAAATAGATGTCTGGGAATACTTCTCACTTTATCACACAAGTCAGCCAAGTAGTGCAAGAAAACTCCGGGGGACACCCATACATTCCCTGTGAAAATGCAGCTAAAAGTTAGCAAAACCACCATCGACGTTGCTTACTATAAAGGCAAGCTCTGGCTTTGAAAAACTCACTATCTTGATGTGATTTCAAAGTCTGGTGTCACCAGTGAAGCAGTCTGTGTTTTGGGCCTCATTATTGGTTACACAAATACATCACTCTATCCTAAGTGAAGAAAAAAAAAAAAAGCACAGCTCTCACATGCACAGTGGCAAGGAGCTTTCTGCTTCCCCCTGCCTAGGAATCCCACAGCAGCAGAGTGACACAGGAGAAAGCGGCATCTCCCACTAACACTGCTACTGCCCAGCAATAAATAATTTACACTCAGTGATCCATTGAAAGCAGATCTTAAGTGCAATACAGTTGCACTTATTGATCTGTAGATGTATTTGATCTGTACGGGCACATATTTGATCTGTAGAGATCAAATCCTTATTGATCCGTAGACATAACCTTTTTGCAAGGGGCTTACTCTAACTTAAATCAAATACCACATTAGGTGCTTAGAGCTTCTCCTTTAGATTGGTGTGCGCTCTCACAGCTTCAGAAACCAACTGCTAAAAATATTCAGCCACAGAGGTTATCCAAATTTATAAATAATGTGGCTGGGGCAACTGTTCTCCTAATGACTGTGTGCTAAGCAGACTTGCAAAGCCTGACACAGCGAGAAAGGGGTCCTTCAGGTCACACAGGCTACCAGAGAAGGACTTTGGGAAGTCCTGAGGTTTCACCACAACCTAAAATGTCTCATCCTACAGTCACACAGCCGGTGTTGGTCACACATCTCCAGTGCAGAAGCATCCATCAGCCCATGGCTGCAATACTTATAACAACCGAGGCTGAACAAGTTCACAGCAGTTGTCCAGAGTTTCTTTCAAGCAGTTCCTAAGTCAACACAGTCGACGAGCAGAGGCCTAGTGGCTAGAGGCAGTCGCTCTGCCTTAACTTTCACAGAAATAAAAGGGGGGGTGTGTGTAATTAAATCTGTTGTGGGAATTTTAGAAATCGTGAGATATAATCATATTAAGAGGAAGAGCATACCATATACATGAAGATCTACACCTTCAAAAAGGCAAGTTCCAATTTTATATTCCTCTTGGAAATCTTTATTGTATTGTGGTTTTTGTGCAAATACATATCTAGGAAATACAAGAACAGAATTAAAAATAGTTTGCTGGTAGTACAAGAACTACTAATAGTTTCCAGAAATTCCTTTTCTTTTTTTTTTTATATTTAAGCTTAATTAAAATTTTTGTACCTCAGGAAACTTCATTTCCAAGTGACAAGTTTCATTATGTTCAAGGGATTTTGCAAACGTGAACAAAATCCAAATGTATCAAAATTTGATTCAATCTTAGATTCAGTGAGGATATTCTATGATATAAAATATTTCTTACCAAGAAGTTCAACATAAAATAGGGAACTTTTTGTTCATACCATTAAATTGTTAGGTTTATTTCCCTTAAAGTGTTTAATTACTTCCTGTTCACTGATCTGTTCCAGTGTATTTGCAGAAGCTGATGTCACCTGGACCTTTGTACAAATTTACTTTTCAGCTTAGTGAGGTTACTCATTATGAATAGTTTAAAGCAAATTCTAAATAAGCTATTCGTTACCACTGCTAACATCAAGAATAAAGAAGAGAGCAAAAAAGGATACCAAGCAAAAAACCAACAGCAAAAAAACCCTTCACCGTTCTGATTTTCTTGCTGAATACTGTCTGCTGCAGCACAATTTGTATATTTAAATTATGTTAGCAATTAGACAGGCTTGTTGTACTTAAGGTATTTCAGATAGTCCTAAAAGTTTGAATAATTTCCAGTGGGAAACAATTATTTTGTTGAATTTGACACATTTTTTTCTTAAGTAGGCAAGTGGGATAGTTTAAGAGATGCTTATTCTGCCTCAGTTCTGGGGAACTAAAGACCCCGCGTTTCTCTCTGATTTTTATGACCTCTGCGGTACCGCTCACTCGCAATTTTTTTCCCAAAGACCTACTCGCAGAAGTTAAAGCTCAAAACCCATTATACATGCTGACAACTTTACCAGCACATTAAAGGCAGTAAAATCACAAAAGCTAAAACAACCCTAAGTGTCCTACGTCTGCCGTATTTGTGGCTCCGTACCTGCGTCACAGATGCACGTGGTCCGTGTCCCTGCGGCCCCGTGTAGGTGAGCAGCTCCACACCCGTCCTCGCTACACAGCCCTCAGCGTGCAGGTCTGCAGCGCCTTCTCTTAGAGGGTTTCCACAGCCCATCTACACTGATGAGCAGTTTTATTTCACTTGAATGTATGACACTAGTGCTCATTGTGGCCCTACGCGTTTCTCTTTGCTTACGTTAATGGCTACGGAAGGTGTCAAGATAATAAAAAGCCCCTACATGTCTATTGTTAAACTCCTGCTTTAATTAACATTTTTCTTTCCAGTACTCCGTCCCTTTGAGCAGAAATTCTGGGCTTGCATTTTCCACAAAAGACAGGTTCCATTTAAAATACCTTAAAAGAGAAGAAAATGCCAATAATCTGATCCAGAAACAATACTCAACATTTTTTTACTTACTATATCACACAGTCTGAAAGCCTTCTGCAAACGCTTGCCAAAATTTCATCATGAGATTAGGATTCATTGCATTATAAAATGAAGTAATGGTAAATAAGGTGCATTTGTAGCTTTTTATTTGCTCTCCCTGATGAATGCCATAGAAAAATCCTAAAGAAATAGATATATATTTTCCACCATGAAGTACAGCTGAGGCTTGTCTGTGTTATCCATACCAGTTGTGAAGAAATCCAACAAACTTGAGTGGCATAGGTCAAAAAATTCTCTTATATTTTGCAAAACTAAATGAAGTCACCAGAGCAGTGCCATTAAAAGCAACCAGGACGTGGAGTCATTTAAACGGTTTCCCCTAGATGGATAGGTTAAGCTCTGTTAAAATTAATCCTTTTTCATGCTGGCAGGTGTAACAAAGAAAACCTTTTTGTATGGAGTGCAAAGAGGGTATTTTACCCTCTCAAAGGAAAGCTGCTTGATATTTCCATGGAGAAAACAGCACAAGTGATTAACAATTTAGATTTCCCATTCCTAAGCTTTGTTTATATAAATATATGGGGGATCGTTTCTGGGTCTCTAAGAGGGTTTTCTACAGTCCAACGTAAAGAACTTAAAACTGCCATACATGAGATGTTAAAAAAAATAAACAGATTGCCTTGATAAATGCCAGTTATTGCAGACTGAGCTCCACTATAGTAACACACTAAGCAGCTGACATTTAAAAGAAACCTGATTAGAGCGCTAGCTCCCTGGGTAGTTTTTTTTCTTCTCTAAAATAATCTCAGGTCTGTGTATGGTGCCCACAAGAGAGGATCTCTGTAGCATTGCTCAGCCCTTCCCGACTCACAGTTATGACCTACTTCAGGACAGCCTTTTACACACGCACAAGTAGCAAATGAGCATCTTCTTGAGCTAGATCCAACCGCTGGCATGTCGTCGCTGGGACAGAAGGGAGTACCAAGATCAGGCCTTTGACATAAACATGGAGAGCAACATTAACTTCACTCTCCTCCACTTCCCTGCTGACTTTCATCCCTCTCCTGAGCAGGACTAATTCTTCCACAAAAGTTTTTCCCAACTAATAAGTTTCCTTTCCCCAGCAGTGATTTCCATGAAAGACTGAGCCCACCTTTCTCGAAGAAATAGTGCTGAGTTTTTTTCCAAATGCAGAAACAACTGAAAATAGCAAGCAAAAGTAGTTTCCATCCTCATGCTGCTTTCCTGCTCCCTGGGGCTTTGCACTCAGCACAGAAAAGAGGATCGATATGCATCGTCCTCCAGCTCTCTCCTTCTGGGAGCTGCTGCATTGACCTGCTTCTTCCCTGCTTGTCACAGGTCTCAGTGGTGGCTCTCCAGCCAGTTTCAAAGAGCAGGACCCCAGTCTCTGGTTGTCAAAAAGGGCTGCCCCCGTTTACGGGGGAGGTAGCCTTGGTGCTGCTTGCTTGGTTGACTTTGAGCTATTTTTTTTTTTTTCTAACCCTTTTTTTTTTGGCTTTGTCTGAATGAATAAATCCCTCCACTCCCACAGCTCCTCTTCTTCATAGGTTAGCAAACCTTGAACTCCTTCAACCACTCCTGCTAAGCACCGAACATGTAATGAAGGTTAGTACATAATTTACATACCTGATCCCTCCCTCAGTTTCCAGCTGAGATGCATAAAACATATTTCTTACTTGATGATAAGTATGCTTGTTATAATAATTTCTGGCTGGCCCAAATGGATTTAAGTCAAAAAAAGGGCAATAGAGCATTTAAAGAACAGAAGCGACAGCCAGGTTCAGGACCCAGAAAGGACCAGCTCTCTGCTCACAAAAGCCCCAGCCCACGCTATAGGATAATTACGCACTAACTCTCTGCCCCTTCCACGCTGAAGGCCGGGTGTGGAAGCACAGGGCAAGACAAGTCTACAGGGCCAACCTTTACTCCCATCTTCTTGCCACGACACACCACCTGCAGCAGTCATGCGAAACGTGCAGGGTGACGACTTCGCGACATAAGCAGAAACAGATTAGCTTCTAACTTCCACCCCTACTGCTGACTGACGATTTTCCGCATGCTGCTATCCCTGACTGCAGAGGGACCCGCGCTGGGCACAGTCATAACTTCTGCAAACTGCGACGAAAGAAAATGCAAACTCACATTGCACAGACCCTGGGACTCCTCAGTGCACCGGAGAGAGTCAGCACCATCATCCCATAAAACCAGCAAATTTAGATTACCAAGCCACCTCTGTTTATTCATCTCTACTGAATTCAGAACTAAGAAGTATAAAACTTTGAATTAAATTTCTAGACCTTGGAAAGTTTACCCTTTACACAGAGATGGAGAACTAATAAAGCTGGAAGGAAACAATACATTTTTAAAGCTGACTGAGACTCAGAACATCGGGTTAGGACTGTTCGAAATGTGCTCGCTGCCACATCATTTTGACAGTACAGCAGTGTCTCAGCAGGTTGTAATGCAACTCCTTGGTATTTCTAAGTGCACTGGGCCTCTAGGATCACTCTCTGGGAAGAGACGTCAGGGTTGTTATTACAAAGTTGTTTACATTTAATTAAAATGGTCAACTTAACTGAATTTCCACAAGGTTAATAAACCCAGCAAATTTCTAGAGGGATTATAATTAGAACATATATGTTCTAGTAACTTTCCTCTGTTTCTGCAAGATTTCTATAAAATATTTAAGCCCATCAAATATTGAACACACACACACACTTAATGATCTAAATGTTTATTTTAGGAGTTTTTTGAGTTTGAGAAGTTTATCTGTAAATACTTAAATTCAAAAGAAAACTTGGCATATGTACACTTCAGCTCAAGGAGCTTGGAAAAATCTGATGATCTTTCATTCAGCCTCACTAGTGTATAGAAAGGCTTTGCAGTCTTTACAGGTTTAGTCACCTCAGTAGTTTCAGGTTTTTGAATCCTGCACTTCTACTGCCTAGAGATGCAATTCTTTGTAATCCTGCGCAATTTCTAGGGGATTTATCAGACACTATTCCAGTAATAACAGCAGTAATATTTCTACACTTGTGGACCATCTCCTCCATTGTAGTCATCGTGGGGTCCCATGACTTACTTGGTGCCCACCTTGGTCCATAAGGATGCTCTTCTGAAGTGCCACAAAGACTGACAGGGCTAAGCATGCTGTCCAAGTGCACCCCTCCTTACTGAAGGTGAGACATGGAGAAGCCCTGGTTCTCCAGCTGAGAGCTGCTGTGAGAAGGACACACAGGCAAACAAGCCGGATCGGGGCTGGGACTAGCTAGACGCCAAGTGGATCAGGTCCCCGGGGCATGGCAGCAAGTACATTGGCTTCTTGGCCCTGAAACAACCCGTCCTATTTTCTACCAAGCAGCACTTGCTGATGATATCGGCAAGGCAAGGCCCACAGCCTGCTCATGCATTATGTTGCTGATGTTACAGAATCAAGTTTTATAGGAGAAGGCAGCTGGAAGAGACCTCAAGAGAAATCTAGCTCACCTCTCTGTCCAAACACAAGATCAGCAATGCTTGCGTCATTTTGACAGATGCTCACCCAACTTGTTTGTAGAGTCTTCCAATATTGAAAGCTCCCTAATCTCCCCAGCAAGTCTTGACTCTTCTTACCATTATAAAGTTTGTGTTTTTTTCCTAATGACCAACCTCTTTCATTGCAATTTGGACTTATTACTTTTTGATTTACGCAAAGTAAACAGTTTACTTTCTCCCTTTTATGTATTTAAAGATTACTTTGTCTTCCTTCAATCTTTTCTTCCACAGATAAACCATTCACTTTATTCTTCTCTTCCATATCATGGTTTCTGGATCCTGGTGACCGTTATGCCTGGTCTCCTCTGGTCCCTCCTTCTTATAATCTGCAATTACAGTTTTCCAGTCAAAGTGGCACCCAGTTCACAGTGGTTTCATCAGAAATACACTTCTGTAATTTGCTTATGAGAAAGTACCATGAAACAATATCAAAACCCCAAGTCAACAGACACGATAAATAGAATTTCCCTCTTGTTCAAAAGGTGCATTGTTCTGTTACAAGAGGAAGTTAGACATATTTGATATGTTTTGCTGTTGATAAGTGTAGTCTTTGCTTCCACATGCATATGCATCGTCTCCTTAATTTTTTGTTCTAGTATTTTCTGAAGAAATGAAGTTAAGCTGCGCTGTCTTTATTATCCTTTTCCTTCTTTAAATATATGCACTAGGTTTCCTTCTTCCAGCAGTCTAGTACTTTTCCCACCATCTGTAAAGTCTCAGAAGTATCCATAAGCAGCCCCTATTTAAGTATTCTCCAGATTCTTTACTTATTGGAAGATAAGGTCTTGCCCTTGTGTCACTGGGATTACTTATGTGACACTGACCAAGTTGGCACTTTTAGTGAAGAAGTGGCTTACTGCCAGAGAGCAGTAAGCACTGTAATCTTTGCAACTTCATCTGCTAATAACTTGCCTCTGTTGTGTAACAGGACAGCCATTCTTGGCCATCTTCTTACTGCCCCGGTCATCTGAGGTTCATCAGGTCGCCATTACTGTTCAGCACGAGAAGTCTTTCATTTTTTTAGTCTTCACATATTGCTGTTTTATTCTTTTCTCATGTTTTATAATTGCTCCCTGTATTTGCACTACGCTTGCTCCCTGGGCTTGCTATCTCAGATGTCGAAATTGCCCAAAATTCCAGTATTCCTCCTTACAAATCAAAAACCTTAACTAAAAGAAGTCAGTTGAATTTGTCGTATTTTTCTTCTGAACTTCTTCATAATTGTGGCACTTGGGCTGAAAAATATGGGATTAGATTTTATCTGTGTTACTTTGGTTGTCAGGATTCATATGTTAAAAACAGAATCTTCCTAAAGAGAAACTGTATTTCTGCTCCTGCCCAGCAAGGGCAATGTATCAGATAAACTGAGCCTTCAATCAGACGCGCATATCAGCTGCATATGACCTCTTCACACGTGTTTCAGTGCTGGCTGTTTTTTTGGGATATATAGGAGTCCGACAAAACAAGAAATAGCATGTCCCGTTAGCTTTCCATGTGGGACACGGGATTCGCCCTACCACAGAGGCAGCCAGGAGCATGAAAGTCACAACCCTGCAGAGCCTGCCCATTTCTGCAGTGATCCTGGTAGGGCCACGCTCCGGAGGCGCAGATCCTACTGCTGCGTGGTCCGCACAGTAAGAGACTGTGGGGCAAAGAGTCCTCTCAGCTGGAATTCCCTTTTCCCTGCATTTTGGGTCATCAGAAAAGCTCTGTGACACTTCTCAAAAGTACCTCCTGCATAAGTCTCCTAAGTCCGTGAAATGTCATCTTTACATTCCCTTATTTCAATGCATTAAGTAGATGCTAAGGGCATTCTTTCCCTCCTCAGTTTTATTTTCAGGCTGCGCCGAAGGATAAACCTATCATATTTCTGACCCACTAGAAAAGCTGCTTTAGCGTTGCAGGAAATGTAATCTGTATGGCCGACATGAAAGTGTTATAAGATGTGAGCTGCAGAGATTTTGGAAGGTTGTGTCTGAGCCACAACATCCATTCTTCATTGCTAGGCTTTGCAAGCTAATATCCTCTTAGCCTAATTTAAAATCATTAATTAAAACTGAGTTGAAACTGATGTGTAATGTAATAAGGACAAGAGGTCCCACACCAAAAAGAAGAGGAAGATTTAAGAGATGTCCATGTATTCAGATTTGCTCTGCTTTTCTTCAATCAGAATTTACTGTACAACACGACCCTAATTTAGTAGAGTCCTCAGATTTGTGCAGCTTACACACGCATTTTGATTGAAAATTAGTAATTACTATGACGAAACTCAGAACGAGGCAGGCAGCTAGCAGGTTTTTTTTTGAGCAAATTATAAACACGATCTCTGTATTCCTTGGTCCTCCAATGCACTGGGTATATCACATCAACGCAGTAAGGAAAATCTGTTGAAATCAGTTGGAAATCCTGACTAGCACAATATGAGCTGTTGCTGCAGTGTAAGAAGTTCTTCATCTCAGCAAGTGATACGCTACAACAGGTTTTGTGAAGCGAATTCATTTTCTCTCCCGTGCGTGCTGGGGTGGAGGCGGGGAGGAGGATGGGGAATGGGGAGGAAGAAAGATGATAGAACGGGGGGGTAAAGAAGTTAACATTTTTTTATTATTAAATCTTTGCTAGTTTTCAGCGGGTGTAAAAAATAGTTAAATTCCCTAATTAAATTATAATTCCAATCTTAAACAATAAAAAGAAATCCTGTAATAATCTATGTGCAGTGCCTGACAGCTGGGCCGTCTGATCCTTGCAGTCTGCTTACAAATTGGTATTAGTGGCACTAATAAAGCTGATTAATGTTGTGACTAGAGACCCACTAACCTGACACTGCCAGCTGGGCGCACAAAGGCTGTCAATCTACATGGCAGCTGTTAAACTACAAGCGCCGTAGCCTTTAATTTACATTTCAGCAACCTCCACACTGTAATGCATTTTAATGGGCACGAATAAAAACCGCTGGTGACGTGCAGGAATTTCACAGGATATTGGTGTGTACACATTATATTAGTAAAATACCGCTTATCAAAAGACCACAGATAAAGCCAATTCTTTCCTCAGTTACTTTTCTTGAAACCTGTAACAACTCTGTCATAACCGACGCAATTATTGTAGATTACCACCGCTATGGCTGAGGGCACATTTTCAACCAGTCTACCCACCCTTAAGAGTTATGATAGCTTATTAATTTCCATTGATGCAAATAGCTATGAAGATACTATCTGCATCTTAATAGCATTTTCCCACGACTGCTTTGCTTACAAGTACTTTGGAGGGTCCCAGAGCAGGTCCTGTCCATCATTCAGAGGCCTTTAGCAAGTCACCCTTCTGACACTTTTTGGAGAGCCCACGGCCGGACCAGGAGCCCATGCAACCCGTTTCCTTAACCATGGTGTTTTCTGATGAGAGGATTGCTGCATTGCCTGTGCTCTAACTGTACTGCGGGTAAACTACATGTAAACAGAGATTTATAGGCTTTTAAGACTATCAATCCAGGACCTTCTATAAATATTCAGTCCAACTGATCCACTTACTACTTACATGTAAAGAATTTACTCTAATGATACATGAGTCGCTATATTCAAACAACAGAGTGAAGATGTGCAAAACAAATGTTTCAAGGGTAATCCATAGAAAATAGGGTCTACTTCCTTTGATTTTTTTTTATTGTTGTAAACTTTCCAAGGCTGTTACTTCTGACTTGCACAGTATCAAGTTTAAAGGCACGTAAAGAGGTCATGAAAGGAACAGTGTTTGTACACTGCTTTGAGTGCAGAAATGAAGGTACCCTCTTGTCGCATCACCAGTCAGCTCTTGCACCTTCTGTCTTTGCTTTTGCCATTTCACAGAAGACACTGTGGAGAGGGCATCTGATGACTTCCTAACCTTGAAATCTTGCAATTCTTTCCAATCTAAATATAATTCCTTATCTAGTATAATATTAACAAAACTGAGGGAGGAAAAAGCTACCAGAAACTGTACTGTATAGTCAGCAGAATAAGCCAAATTGTACCCAACTAGCAGGCTGAAGTTCGTTAATTCATAAGTTGGAAAGTCTTGTAACTTGTTTGTGTTTCTATCAACTGGAAAATCTACTGCACCTCCTGCTCTCAGGCACGTATATGTAGTCATTTATACGATACTTATTCCTAATACAACTTTTCTCTCAGTGATTTTGGTCAAAACATTGCAATATTGAGCTGCCCACTGCTGCCTCCCAATAGGGCTAACAGACCTCCCTTCCCAAGCAAGAGAGTCCTTTCCTCATGAGACTCTCATTTAACCCACAGCAGAACCCTGTTTGTGCTCTGGACTGGTGTAACGTGTGATGATTTTTAGAATACGGGTTCATTGTCGCTGCTCAGTATGATGAGATCGTTTCAACCCCTGGAACGATCAAACCTTTCTATCAGTCCAGCTCTGATTCCCAGGGCAGCACCATATGGAAAAGCAGAGCTAGCATATAAATCCAAAACTCCCCTTTCCCCGGAACTTTTGCAAATTAGAACAGGAGGAGTAAGATGACAAATAACATACATTATAACTATTGCAGTGTCATTAAGTCCCACAATTTTTTTACATCAGCTGGTGAGGGGGAAGGGAGGACATACGCAATAAAATCTGTTAACACTGCTAAATTGTGAGGCCAAAAGAATAAGAAAATCCAAGACTAACATCTCAAACAGGATCTATTAAGAAGTGGAGAGAACCATGAAATCACCCACTTATTTTTCTAACTTCCAGCAGATAACAGGATTCAAAGGATTGTATAAATGCCAAGATAGATTAGATACAATAGATAGAATCAATTGTTTGTTCAGAGCTTGCTACAAATATGCCAGTCAAATGCATATGTAGTCCTATATGGACTACACGCAGAGAGATGTAAATGCTTAACATGAATAGACTGGGGCTGATGACATTCTTAGCCTGCAATCTTTATGTGACATTTCCTTTTCCTTATTTCATAACATTGCATTAGTTAGAATCAGTAAGAAACAATATCTCTCTGGATTTCTTTAGTACAGCAAGAACAAAAGTAAAATTGTGCATTTTAGTACAGAACTAAATGTCGTTACTTTAGATCATCTCTGACGACTAATAGAAGCACTGGCTACTAAAATGAGTAACTTGTGATTAGGTCTAGAAAGCTTATTTAACAAGTGCCTTCCGCAGGTGAAAAGAAACTTTTAACTAGGCACTGACTCTTGCATTAGAAATTAAAGCAGTGAGCTTCACCTTATCAAATCAGACTGTGTTCTGCTATTAATGGAAGCGTCTTGTCTTCACATACCCACTCAAAGGTTTCACTGAGAGAAGAGCTTACATACAATATTTCTCCTTTCCCAGTTTAATTTTCATGAGTTCCTACTGATAGGGGTCAAGTGAAATAACATTTCATAAGCAGAAGTTTATGACTAGGTTTTCTTGCCAGAACAGAATGGCATCTGTTCCTATGCATGTTTAATTTAAATATTTTTCATGAATGTGGGATGATGGTATAAATATTTGAAATCATCAATATAGTAGACTGCACTATAGCATGGAAAGGCTGCTGCACAGCTGCTGTTAAATTATAGATTTCTTATGCAATGAATACATTTAACTTGTCTTTTGAAGAATTAAAAAATGATGTCTTCTGTCTAAAATATTTTGTCAGATCCTTAAGAGATGTTCTTCATGTGACCTACAGCTTCCAGACAACTGAAAGAATAACTCACGACCCCATCATGACTGACACTTACATAGGGTGAACTGATGGAGCCAGTGCAAGAGAACACCGCAAATGGGGGACAGGTGAGCTTCTTCTCTTTGTCATCTTTAATCTCCCCTTCCACTCATGAACCTGTTCTCACTAAAAATAGCTCTCCGTTCTTATCTCTTGTTCTGTGATCTGATTCTCCAGTTTGTGTTTTGGAGAACACTCATCTCCCCAGTGTTGACTTGGAAAAAAAAATAAAATCAAACACCACAACAACAAAAACTATTTTTGCCTTCATCTCCATCCCAGGAACATGACGATGTGCCAGTTTACATCATCTGTAAAAAATTTGACAATCAGGTCTCAGAGGAGAAATGAGACTCTCCCGTATGTACAAGTCACTTAAAACAGCCTGGAGAAGTTTTTGTTGAAAACAACCAAATCCAGGATGTGGGGGAAAAGAGGCACTGGAGTGTTTTGTGGCATTGTTTATGCTGCTACCCAGAACCAAGGATGATTTATAGTAAATATGACATTGGTAAGATTCATGACTTAACAGTCATGTATCTTTACTTACAGAAAAGTAAATATTTTGCTATGATCCAACTAATCAGATACCTCTCCTTAAAGAAAAAAAAAAATCATCCCCTTATTTTTAAAGCATTTCTTGTAAAACAACTCTTTTCATTTCAGGGTGTGTTTACATCCTATTACTGTGATCTGAAAATGAAATCTTTGAGATAATGGCATCTTTGGAGTCTTGGACTTACATCGTCTGCTGTTAGGCTTTTTAATTGTTAAAGTCAATTACAGGCTATATAATTTTACTGTGCTATTCATTTTGCTGATTATTTGTTAACACAAACCACATAAATGCCGTAGCAATGGAGAAGGCAATACATGTAATGAAATATTATACGTGTGGTGGCATAAAGCTTTATTGGCATGAGCCAGGAGTGGATGCATTACTCATGAATGGTGAAGCCAGCAGTAAATTAAGAAGGTGGCCCCAAGTGAGTATTAGTCACCTAAATACAACCATATGCCACCAGATTTTGTGTTACATTTTCACAGACATGTTATTTCTAAAATTTGCAGAGAATTTCTAAATTGACTACAACTTCAAAGCCTCACAAACGAAGACCTAAGAACCAACACGTGTGCAACCCACCTCGTCCCTTCCAAACTTTAAATCATTAAGAGTTCACCTATAAATCAAGATGTTCATTGCAAGTGTGGCTATTTTACCAACCATTTCTGGGGGTAGGAACAGCCTGTATCAAATGCCATGAAGTCACCCTGCTTGTTTCTCTTTGCAAACCTTAGATCACAAGCCGCTTCCCACCTACCGAGGGGAGGCTTGTGTGTGGCAGGAGCATCTGAAAAAGAGAGTATGAAAACTGCTGATCCTAATACAATGCGTCATGCCTGCACATGAAGTGCTACATGAAAAGCTGCAGAATTCAGGGAGTAACTATGAATATTACCCGTCTTTCAAAAGATAAGCTTGTAAGGGGCTGGTACGGCCCATATACAGCATAATATAGGAGCTGTCAGTTACTAGCGTTTGCTCAGAGTAGCTTTTGAGCCGCAACAGCAATATAGAGAGCGCTCTGTGTTGCCTTAGCTCTGTTATTTTAACAGTAATTGAATGTGCTGGGTACATCGGGTCACATTTTGGTTGCTTGCACACAAGCTGCAGGGTAAGACGTGAGCAGCACCACTGCAAGGACTGTACGCCGGGGTCGAGGAGCTGGCTGGCAGCAGCGCAGTCAGAGGCATCAAGGACTTCACCGGGCAGTTCGCCGCTGCTTTGGCTGCCTTTGGCCGCCTTTGGCCACGTTCTTGCCCTGCCATAATTTAATGCATATGTAGAACTCTATGGGAATTTTTGTATCCAGGGACAGTTTCTACAGTTCTTTATGGGAAGAAGGTATTCCCATACAGGTCCTGACGGTGCAGCCACATGTCACAGAATGGTTTGGGTTGGAAGGGACCTTAAAGGTCATCTAGTTTCAACCCTGTGCCATGGGCAGGGACACCTCCCACCAGACCATGTCTCTGAGCTGTCTCGGGCCCAGAGGGTAGGAAGCTTGGAGCCAGTGCAAAGAAGCTCGAAACAACCGGGGAAAGGAGGCGGTTAATGCAAGAGCACAGCCAAGGAGAGCCTAAGCAGCAATGTAAGCCAGGAGTTGAGCAAGGTTCGGTTTATTTTACACTTTACATGTGCAGATCTTAGAAATTGAAAAGCTATTAATTATATCTTTGTTTTGCTAATAAATGCACACAGAGTAAGAACTGTTTACAGACCAAAAGAAAACAACAGATCACTTTCCAATAGGGTTATTTTTTCAACTAGAATAGAAGGGGTTTGCAAGCCAGCTCTTCCTTTCCCTCTACTTCATGGCTTTTTCTATACATACTTTAACAATCCCAAACTAAACCATTCTCAAACACGGACAAAAAAAAAAAAAAAAAAAAAAAAGAAAAGAAAGAAAGAAAGGATGGAGTCCTCAGAAAACTGGCAAAGAGCTATTTTGTAAGGAGGGAACCAACGAAAACATTGGCATAAGGCACAGTTGGAGGGTGTCAAATCCGATGTGGCAGCCCTTTCTTGTGCTGCTATGTGGAATTTGCTTCAAAAGATCAGCAAAATGAAACTCTTCATACCTGAACTAATACAGATCCATGTAAATTTGAGCTCTGATCTTATGGAGCCAGTCACATCGCCAGAGGCTCAAAAGGAGTTGTCTTTGTTTGTTTTTGAAGTCTATGTGAAACCGGATCTCACATACTAATATCTTGATCCAAACAATATAATTGAATCTTTCTGTTCTCCTCACCCTTTCAATAGAACTTTCCTCCAGTGAGATTTCATTTTTATCTCCTTCCAAAGAAAGGCTAAGGGGTAAAAATAGTTTTCCTTTTGCTGAAGTGTTTGCCTCACTCCACAAAGGTTCAGCAGTATGACAGGGTGTGGGGTGGGGGTAAATAAATAAATATATAAATAAATAAGGTTTGTATTAAAGGCTGCTTGCTGTATTGCAGAACTGCAAATGAAGGGTTGTAAATAGTGCTGGGATCTGTATTGCTGCTAACCAAAACAGCAGAAGTGTTTAAACATGCAAGACCACAGGTAACATGAATAACAAACGGAGGGCTCAACTGCTTTCACATCATTTATTGGAAATGAACCTATTCATCTTTTGGAGGGCAGAGAAATCCGTTCTATACTACTGACTTTTAATTGTTTTGCCACATATAATCTAAGGCAGTAACCACTCTGCAAAGAGGACTCAGATTTTACTTGTTAACCCTTTCCTACCTGATTCTCCATTGAAATATACTTGGGGAGCACTCCACTGGTTCAAATTAGCCAAATGCATAGGTTTTCTTTAGATTTAGTTAAAGTATTTAACTGATTTCGGAATTAGGGTGCTTCAAGTATTTTGTGCAAGTTGTCCACATGAAAATACAACTGGAACAGATTTGCTGCTTCATCATAGCACTGGAAATCTCCACTCAGCCAACGGATTTTGGAAGTATAACAAAATGAAATCCAAATTCCAAAGTTTTGGACAGTCATTTGCCAAGACTTAAAACAGTCTGCATATTTCATAATTTGATTTCCTTTTTTTATGACTGAATAAACCAAAAACTTTTTTTTTTAAAAAAAGAATTTCCTATGAAGTTCTTTTCAATTCCAACAGAATTTATGAATCAGATCCCATTCATAATAAAGCTGCATAAAACCTTTTATTTCTATTATTGTGCTAACAGGAACAAACACACAATAGGACAATCCAACAAGAAAAAACTATTCTGTTCAATACAATAGCTAAGGTTGTCAGAGATCCTGGAATGATTTTACCTCCCTTCAGTAAAGCACGTGTTTTTTACAAACCTGACCAGCAGCAAAATCCACCTATAACTGCCTTGTAAAATAAACAGCTATGACTACAACTGAACTTTTGTTATGTTTAGGCAAATAAAAGTTTAAAGGCCCTAAAATCTTTGTAAGAATGGCTATAAAAACAATTATCCTTAGATCACTCCTACTGCAAAGTTTGACTTGAGCAGACCTTTACATGCACCATACAGTTATCATCCTTATAAATCAGTGCTCGCCCCACACACTGGGACTCGGTAGGTGCTTGGCTCCATTAATGGTAAAGTTTCTAGTGTGTTCAAGAATGCAGGATCTGAAGGTTTTTATGGCCCTAAAATGACACATTCAGCGGACACAGCCCTTGCAAAGAGGAAAGAGGCTGAAAATCACCAAAAGGCAGAGAACCCAGCCAAGGATATGACTTGTCCCCTTAGTAAATCACCTTTCCACGCCGTGGCTGTAGATGGGACATTAGAAACAGCACTGCTTGAAGTTCAGGCTGCCTCTTCTCAAGCACCGCTGAGCGGTGCTCAGGCAGACGCTCAGTCCACTTTTCGGTATCAGGCCTCAAGCCAAAATCTAGTAAAGTCAGTTGGAGACTTTCCATGTTCTGTGAGTGATATTGGAAAAGACCCAGTTGAATATAACTAATGATGGTTTAAATATACGGTGCTACAGAAGCGAGAAGATTAATTATTTATTCTAGTTTGGGCTGATTTTTTTTGTTTTTATCCTTCTGTTGGTAAATCAATTTAAAAACCAGCAATAAAAGTGATCTTTCACCACGTTTTATGGGTTTGCCCTAAGATATGCCAGAATCGTCACCTCAAACACCTCAGGTAGCATACATGTGAATTACACTTTCCTTTGTCCTTTCACAAACTGGGGTTTGGCACATTTATTTCAAACCTAAAATTCTTAAAAGCTACTTTTATAATGTTCAAAATTCCTAGGAAAAAGTTTGAGGTGTTCAGGAAATCTGCTTCAGTAACTACTTTGTAACAAGTGAAAATATGGCACTAATGCACAAGAAATATTCTTTAAAACGTAACATAATCTGTGGTCTTTTCAAAAGCCGGGCATTTTCCATTACAAAATATTGTGCAGCACTGAATCATAGAAAATTTGGTGTGAAGGTTGTTTAAAGGATGACCTCACCCCTGTGCTCAAGCACAAAATAAACTCCAGTGGTTTGGGTTGTTTTTGTTTGGGTTTTTTTTGGGACGGGGGGATGTAATCATAGAATCATAGGGTTGGAAGGGACCTCTGGAGATCATCTAGTCCAACCCCCGTGTCTGATTTGCAGCATTATGCCTTATGTAACAAACATAAGCCTATTGATTATAAACTTGCTTTTCTCCATGATTTCCAAGACCCTTATGATCCCCAGATTGCTGTGGATCACTGTGGTCTTCCACTAAATTCATGTTGTTCTCACTCTAATCTGGCAAAATTGCATTTTGGCAACTATTCCTGCATGTGTTGAGAGACTCAGGACTAAAAAGTCCAGATTTAAAAACAACAACAACAAAGAAATAAACTGAAAGGAAAACCAAAATATTATTATATTTCTGTTTTCTTACTAAGTTATATTTTGGCAATCCTTAAGGAAATAAAAGCTTTGGAAACTTTCCACGTGGCAACACTTTTTCCAAGAGTGAAGAATTGCAAGGAATACACAAGCATCATTTCATGATGAACAGGCAATGATCTTGTGGACAGGAATGAGAAACAGAAGGAAAATCTGCATATTAAGATCACAGAGGATGGAAATTGGAGTCACCAGACAACTTTCCCTGGAATGACTGTCTAGTCACTAGGACCAATATGGTTCCTAACAATTCAGCTAGTATCTTAACAAGGCTCCTTATTTAGTGTCGTCTTGTCTCTGGTCATAGACTCAAATTAACAAGGAACTATTTCCATCCCACAGAAAGAGCTTGGGAAGTAGCCAACTACTCCTAGATGCACAGGCTGTAATATTAAATTAACGCTCAGAAGACATAATACACCTCTCTCCCCCCTGTAATGTCATAGGGGAAGAAGTAGAAGGTATCGTCACTGTAAACTGTGTATTTGAGAGTTGAGTCCACATTTGATGTGATTTCAAAGGCCGGTCACGGTATACGATCTCGCAGACTATTACAAGAACCATAAGCAGGTTCTTACTCTTGTCATAAATTCTTCTTGTGTCACAAGTGCCCATTATGCTTACTCTACAAACACGGGGCCCGGAGAGACCAACTTTGTTAAAACCAAGTAACCACAAGCATAAAATTCACAAATCCCTCTGCAGCAAAGCAACCATTACAATGTACTGTTCTGAGTGAGCTGCACATTTTTCATTCAGCATCAAACCTTGAGAAAAGGCCAGGGAATAAAAATAGCTTTATTAAGCATGCTTTAAAAATACTTGTATTTAGAAAAGAAAAGGCTTATAACTGTTGATGAGGAGAAGAAGAGTTGAAGGTCATAACTGCTCCAAATTTATAGCCACATTAATTGAGCTCTTTGCTACCCTGAGAAGGCTGCTAATAATGTGAGCTCTAGAAATCCACACCTAACACATCTAAGAATGCTTGCATGGAAGCTAACAGCATCCCATTGACAGGAAACTTCATTTTTAGATATACATGAAAGAACAATTTAAGTTTAGCAACTTGAGAATGGGGGAGGTAGGAGAGAAAACCCAAACAGAAATATGTAGATTTCCTATTGAAATGTTTTGGCTTGGGATTTTTTCCAATAAAACTTACAGGCTTTCCAGGAAAGTAGCAACTCTCTGAATTTTCTTTTTTTTGGTTAAAAAAAATAAATTAAATCTACCAAAGCTTTTGAAGACACTTTCTTTTTTCCGTCATCCCTAGTCAGAATGATGTTTGCAGTTTATTGGCCATCGCTGATCTATAAGAAGCTGGAGAAGATTAATGAACTCAGGTAATTTGGTTACCCACATCAGATTTCGTAAATGGACAGGGAAATAGATCTTGTGAAATAGCACAGTGGAGGAAAATGCTATAGTTACTAGAAAAGGAAAAAGAGGCTAGTCTATCACACCTTAGGCAATCTAACATTTCACACTTGACTCTTGAGTGAAAGCCAAGAGTTTAGCTTCAGCACAGGAGCTTGCTCAAGACCCCTTTACCCCACCAGGCTGGTTTTTCTCCACTCATAAATGGAACCAGGCCAGAGTAAAAGTCTCAATAGTAATAATGAGAATATTCCACAAACAGAATCTGCTTATCTGTCTTACAGCAAAACAAATGTCAGTGAAAAACCAAGTTTACCCACCAAAGCAGGATAACTGTAAAGAAAGAGTCAAGATCTACTGCTCTACTGATGATTTTTGTGCTACTCTGGTGGCATAAAAATGCCTCAAGTGAAGATCAGATAGCAGCCAAATCATCTTCCACTCTAGTGAAAACTTCTGAGCTCCAAGACCTTGCCTGCATAAACTTTTTCCCTTAGACAACAGTTTAGGAAATGATTTTATGCGCGCTACATCAGTGCCTTGATATTCCAGCAGTTACTCACTGCCTGGGCAACTGGGAATTGCACAAAGCAGCCCCAAGACCCCAGCCCTCTTCTGCCTCGCAGCTGGGGATTAAGGGAGCAGGCAGCCCGAGAGCCAGCCAGGCTCAGAGCAATGGTTTCAGCCAAATCCCCCATCACTCAAGGTATACAATTGTCACAGACCTTTAACCATGTTGGCCCAAATCACGGTGTTGGGATGCTGTCAGATCGCCGCTGGGAGGAGATCTGAAGCACAACACTGGAAGTAGCGGCTATGGGTTCAGATTTTCAGCTCTACCCCAAGCTTCTCAAGATTTTGGTAAATCGCTTAATCTTTATACCTCAGAGACCTAGGTAAAGGTAATACTTCCTTTATCTTACTTCCCTGACCCCCTGAACAATGCCTTGACACTTGTCCTGCAATTTGGGAAACAAACTGCTCTAATCTCCCTCACAGGTCATCAGTTTCTTAACCTAATGCAGTTTTCTTTTCCTATTTTGAAAGGCTACAGCCCTGGAGGTTCCAATTTTGCTACAGGACTGTCTTCCAGGAGCTCTATGAATAAGTTAAGTAACTATTAGCCTTTCCCATGAAATCCAGTGGATAGATGTCCAAACACAACGTCTCTGGGCATGAAGTTTTAACATCACTTGCAAAATACGAAAACTAAATGGAAGCAATGCACATAGCAATATTTGTACAGCCAATGCATTGAACGTTTTACTAAAGGTGCTCTGTAAACATAACATGACATGCATTGCGTATGTACACAGACGGACACTGAAAACTTCACTCAGGACCACCTCTAACAGGCAATGCTTTGTCTCAAGCAATCACTTCATCCTTAAGACATTCCCATCTGGTTTTCAATGTAATTTGCTTCAGTCCTGAAGACCACCAGAAAGGTTTTCACAGGCCTAATTGGCAGACACTTAATTGCCATTTATTTTTAATAGGAGTTAGGTGTTTGCCATTTTTACCTTTGAAAACTTCCCATCATCTCACTTCTAATAAGGGAAAAATTTTTACTAATCCTTTAGAAAAATATTGAAGCAACACTGACTGTAGTCATTTCTCACACAAACATGCGCGTACACGGGCTAAGGCCTCCAAGTGTAAAATCCAGATTTATACGTGATGGTGCCCAAGGAACAGCGGTAGGGATGGTATAGAATGATTGCAACAGCAAATGCTCCTGAAAGGGTGGGAAGTGGGAGGTATCGGTTTCAGCAACCAGCTTCTGACAGAAATGTCGGAAACGCAGACATGACAGGCCTATGGAGCAATTTGACTCTCGATTTTTCCCATGTATCATTTCCACTGAAGCACTTATGTTTCCCAAGCGCCTTGCTTATCTTAAGCAAATCACTCAATTGGATGTTTCTTTTGGGTTGAGTTAATTACATGAAAGAGCAAAACAACTTTGATCCAGTTCCTACAGTAAACACAAGCCCATATTTAAAACGTACCTGCCAGCAAGCGTGGCTCCATGCATGTGACACCGTGTTTGCAGAAAACTTTCAAAAAGAGCAAGACATATCAGGGATTAGGGTCCATCTCTGCACGAACCCTCCCGCCTACACTACACAGGATGCTCACTGTGAAGGCATCCCACAGGTGGGCTTGCTCACAGGGCGACATATTTATGGCCGTTAGGCAAACGGTGTGCGAAACATCCTCCCCTTCCTCTGATTTTCATGCAATTTAAACCAAATTCCATTAAAACCAATGAAAACATGTTTGCTTTCCCTGCCCTGTAAAACCACTCTGGTTTGGAGGCCCTTAACTTTGATGCTGGCGAAACGCTCTAGCGATGTCTTCTTAAATCCCAAACTGCAGGCAGCAAATCTGCACGACTGATGTTTAAACGATAAGCAAGGTATATTTTTAAAAGGGAAGTGCAGCTGTCCCTCTCTGCCGCAAGGTATTTTTCAATTTATGTGGCAAATCCAATATAAAGGTTTATTGTACGGAAGGCAAAAGATCTTAATCAGGAATTAGCCTCTTCTAATGAGGAGAAATAAGCACCAAGGCTGCAAGAATTATTTCTAAGAGATAAGAATGTAATTGCCTAATGTGACTAATAATCTGATAAGAGCCTGTTTTATCTGATTTAACCCACGGAACTGCTGCTAATGTACAGAATTTAAAGTAATCCCCAAGGAATTCCTCTTATCACAAATGGGATTGCAGAACGATAAAAAGATTCATTGTTGCAGTATTTGCTCTGGACACTTCTGTTCAAAGGAAGCAGAGTTTCGACAGCTTGAAGTAATTGCAACATTTGCTCAAAGATGGGATCATTTCTACAACACTCGAATTTTTGACGACAGTGTGCATATTCTTATTATGAGCAGACAGTAAATTATACAATCCTATTTCATTTATAGCCTGGATGTCATCTGAATGCTATTACTGGGAAACAAACACATGCCCCAGTCCCTGTGAAAATGTTTTCTAGTGTGAAAAGGTTTTCTAGTGTATTTTTGCATATTGACAGAAATTAATATAATTTGAAATCTATAGTGACACTAACACTGTCATTATCCAAAATCATGCTCAGTTCTAATCCTACCGTATAATGACTTTAATCCTAATGGGCATAATCATATCTGATGTAAAACTAGATACATGACAATCACAGAATTTAGTGATATTATTATACCAAAGAATAGCAGCTGTTGATTTGCCAATATTAACAAGTAGCAATCTTGTGATAACTCATTGCTCCAACAACTAATCAGAAGAGGACTGAAAATTTGGCATTTTGGTCCAGTAATTACATCTTTATGATGCTACAGTTGGTAATTTGCATGATTTCGACTGTTGCACTTACCATGAATTTTCTCTGCATTCAGTACAAAGACTCGTGGCTGGCTTTATGGGCCAATGTTGTTATTGTCTGTTTATACCTAACCGTACATTCAGCATAGCAGAATATTGAGAAGTGAAAAAATGTAAACATACAGATTAGATAGGTAGGACATAAACCAGAGGTAAACCTGAAAAAAAATTAAAATTGAAGGCCCTTACCTCACGGCTGTGTGCCCACACAACTGTGTAAGAAAATAGTCCCTTTCAGGGAAAACAAAAACAAACAGCTCTCCTACCCCAAATCCACAGAGACTGGTCCTGCGTATGTTTTCATGATCATAATGCAAGTGAAAGATGTGAAAAGGAGAAAGAGGAGATTGTGAAGTCCATGGACAGGATGAAAACACTTAATTCTTATTTCATAAATTAACTATATATCTATATAGAATGTGTATATATCTATATCTCACATAGGTGTCTTTGAAGAGAAGCGTGGACTGTTTCATTTTTGCTTTTCTTTAGACAGGAGTTTGAGGAATGGTTTTTGAAAGGTACTCTCATGTGTGAGCATAAACACCTTCAGGAAGTAAGGCAGGGCGAAGCTGGCACATCTCACTCCTCTCTCGGAGCAGGTCCCTCGGGATGGAGCTAGGGGCTGCATCATGGTCCCCATCACTTCCAGGCAAATTTGCCCGCCCGTGCAGCACTAAGACAGGAATAAGGCAACTGGATTTACTCTCCAGGTCCATGACAACTTCATCCTTGGTTCATATTTCTCTGCTTCCTCTGAAATCAGTATCCTTTTCTTCACTCAGCAGTGGATATGATAAAGAGGGCTTATCAGAGCAGCGTAAGAGCAGGAGGCAATGCAAGGAGCAAGACACCAAATGAACATGCCAGAACTCCAGCGAAAGCATGTTCACACACAATGCAAAAGTATGAACACAGACGGGTCTCTCCCTCATAAAGAATGTAAATATCAAACAGATGAAAGCATAACTTTCCATGATTCAGTACTATTATTGTTTGTATTCCTGGTGTCCTCAGAGATCTCAGCAAGCAGAATTTCCACCGCAGTAAGTATTGTAACACAAAGTAATAAACAAGCCATTCCCTGAAAAGTTCTCATTTTAATTTAGATCTATATACACAAAGTGGGTGTAAAAACTAAAGAGACAATATTGAGGAACAAGGATAGGAGAGATCAGAGCAATGTCTCTTTCAGGAATGGCTTATTTGCTGCTTGGCCAAGAACCACAGAGCCCCAGTCTTGGCAAATCCTCAAATATTACTGTAGTACATAAGATAATTATGTATGTGCACAATTAACTGATCTCCAGTCATTTAAATTTAATCACAATATTAAAATAAGAAACACATCAACAATTTCTGCTACTGTTCTACATACCACCATATCAAGAGTAGACAGAATAAACCACACAAATAACCTCACTCAAAGATGCAACATCCATGACCATAAAGCACCTTCTCAACATCTGGCACTAGGCTGTCATAGCTGTTAAATTAATAAACAAGTAAACCTCTCCATAGATGTACACTTCTGCACAGAGAAGCTACCCCCAAAACCACAGGTGTATGGGACGTTAGAGGATTTTTTTTAAAAAAAAAAAACCAAACCACCAATCACATTGTCAAGAATTTTTTCATAGCCAAGATGAAATAACTTGTGGACCCCTCTTCCCTTTCCCACCTTCGTCACTAGCTCAACCGCTTCAAAAAACAAACAAACAAAAACATTAATGAACAGAATCAGACACTAACAAAGCTTTTAAACAAAGTTTCTAGAATCCTTATGATTTAGTCATCAAAGAGCAGGCGAAGATAAGGCTACCATGACGCTAACCTGCAAAGACTACGTGAATAAGATTATCAGACGCTACCTATTACAAGGAACTCAAAAAGACCCTATAGCCCCTTCTTCATTTAAGACCTCAGATATATACCACTAGATCCATTGCCTGACAGCTCTTATAAAAACTGGTACTCTTAATTTCTCATTCTCATCCCACAAAATTTTCACATGTTCCTCATGATGCATAATCAAGGAAAGTCTGGAGACCTATAGGCATCCATAATATCATTGCTAAGGGGTTATCAAAACTCACAGAAAAATCCTACATCCTTACATACAGCTGGTTTTTTTCAGTGACTTCAACCTCTACCTACCTCTCTGACACCACAGCCTCTCCTGACCATCTACAAGGTGACACCTAACTATCAGGCTTCAAATCCAAATATATTACCAAACTCATCCATTTTATCTTCACAAACCGCAACCGACTTTCTCTAACCCTAGGAAACTAGTAGTGAAACTGTCACATAATACCTCAACTATTTCATAGCCCACCGTAAAGAACAGGTTCTAGGTAACTGCACCAACCACAGGCTGCAGCTAACACACACACAGCTAAAAGGTTTTGCTCTTTTCTTTGTTCCCACCAGAAATTCAGTAACAGCCATTCCTTCATCAAAGTATATCTGGAATACTGCCATAAAAATCTACTTTCTATCATTTCTATCATCTCTCATATCATTGCAGATCTGCAATCGGATCAGCATAAGAAATGGTAGCCTGCAAACTACCATTAGTAAAAACATCTAGACCTATGTCATGGAGTCAGCAATCATCCAAAACACATTTCAAAAAGCCAAGTTACACAGCCAAACCCTGAGGCACCGTCATATCTGTAATGAACCCTGAGGTACCATCATATCTGTAATGAGAAGAACAGTCATGAGACCCATCTCACTAACCTATATATGATCTTTATTCACTTGGAATACTCTCCAGGGAAACAGTTCATCTCCCTGAATGAGCAGTGTTAATATTATACTAACTCATTACAGTACAAAGTGAATTCTCTATATACAGCAAATCCTACCCTACCCTAGAAGATACTGAACAGTCACAACCCCTGATCATTGCCTCTGACATTTTCCTTGAACCGAGTTTCCTCTCCAGCATTCAAACGCTCTTTCACTCCCACCAAAGTCATCAGGAGCAAACTACAGATCAGCAAATCCTTGATGACACCAGACTAACCAAGGCAACAAATACAAAACCCACGAGGACATCTTCCCAATCTTAAGAATAAATGCTCTTAAGCAAGAGAGGCACAAGTTCCAGCACCCTATATATACACATGCACCTCAGAACAGGGCATGCGCCATCCCATATACTTGCACTCTCACAGCAGCTACAGGGGTGAGGACAAAGACGCAACATACATTGGAAGAAGGTTGGTAAAGATCAGACATATCCAGTTACCAGTGGGGAAGTGCCTGTCACAAAGCAACCACTCCATCCCAAATTTCTCAACTCTGATTATCCAGGGAGGCCCACGCTTACATGGAAACTAGGCAAGACAAGTTTGTAGTTAGAGGCCACGTCCCTTGTTAAATCAACTGGTGTAGTCAGAGAGAACACAAGCTTTTGGGCATACAAGTCCTCTTCTATTTCTTGTCTGAAATAGAAGCAACAGACTTCAAAGCTAAAAACAAGTTGAGAACAGTTGCCTAGAGTGTAATTAAGACGAGTATTTATAAGATGATGTCTGAAATAAAAGGTAGCTGGCATCAACGAAACAGAGGGGATGTTCACAGAGAGGGGAGGGAAAGAAAGGGAAGGGAGGAAAGAGATGGTGTTCTCTCAGCCGAAGAGACAGGTAGTTTATAACCCGTGAAACATAGAGTTAGGTTAATGAAGGAAGTTACAGCATGCCATAAAGCAAGTGTATCTGTTGAGCTCATGCTTCTTGTTATCCTGTCAGGTCAGGAATTTGAGTTCCTAGCCTCATCTTCAATGAGGGTGCCGTACTTTGCCTGTTGGTTAAGACCTGCACTGTGTATTTTTATTAAAAGTGTTTGCTCCTGACTCCTTCAGAGGCTGGACTGTAGCTACCTATGGCTTAGGAGGCATAATGCCTGGGTCCATCACTGCTGCAGCACCACCCCAAAGCCCTGGAAGTATGTACTAGCTAGAAAAATTGATGAACTCAATACAAGTACTTATTCTATGGTATACCATGCTTTTACACCTTGTTGCTCCACAGCTGCTGGCCACCTCTGTCACAGACCACTGAGGCTATTGCTTCTCCCTTGGCAATATCACTGCTTTGCTCCACAGGTGCTAACTACGCCTCTTCCTCAAGTTGTCTAACAGAAGAACATGAAATTAAATTAAAACAGCCGTTCCTAAAGTGCTTTTTGGCAGAAGTTTTCTATTTCTCTTTCAGATTATGTCCTTTTTTTCCCCCAGCTATTTCCCTTGCTCTAATAAAAGGTGCTTCCTACAAACCTTGCTATACAAAGCTAACACGCATACACACACTCACTGAAGCAATTTGGATAAAGGTACACTGTTCCACCCTCATTTTCAGGTTGATTTATATAGTATTTTGCTAGCATATTTCTGAAGCCTAAAGATGTCTTCGGTGAAAAAAACCCAACAAACCCATATCCCAAGAGAACATATTACCTAAGGTATACTTAATGGAAAAAGAGATTACATGCTATAGCATCCTTTGAATTCAAGTGTATCTATATTAGGAAGTTCTTACGTTAATGCACGGATTACTTTACGCAGGTTGATGCAAGTTTCATTGAAAAGAAAACCACTTCTTTAATCAGAAATTATCTTCTTAAAAGTTCTGCTTCCCATTGCATGCTGATATTTACAGAGAATGGGCAGATTTTAAAGGCAATGAAAATAACCAGCAGCAGTGGGTAACAAAATTTGAACCCCTAAAATCCAAGACCAAATTTAGAGCTGACATAAATTAATAATCCCCTCTGGAATCAATATGAATAGCATTGATCTATGCCGCGGTACTTAGTCCACACATAAACCAGTACATTCTGTTCATATTTGCAATTTCAACTTTGTGATAAGCCAAGAGAGTTTCCAGTACCGCTAAAGACGTGCTGTAAAGCAAAATGAAAGCACATCATTATCTGATTTATTAATGTATCAACATGGGAAAAAACAGGCACGAAGCAACCAAATACCTAGAAAACCCCTTAATTAATTTCACCAGAAAACACAGCAGTTATCATGTAAATTAGACACAGCTGTAACACTCTTTACAGCACAGGCACACTATACTTGTTAACAGTAACCTATACTAAATACAAAGATAAGTGCTAGACCCTTAGAAAAAATTTACTTTATAAATAAGTTATGGCTCATTTTTTCCCCAAAAACTTTTGAAAATTAGCATATAGCATTAAATCAAGCCATTGATTTGTTTTCATCCACTGAAAATCGATGCCTACTGAAGAAATATTATTTCTAGAATAAATTCCACACATGCAATGACTACATTAGAAATGACGCAAAAAGCAGTACTTTTTGAAAAAAAAAAAGGAAACTAGCAATATTCGTGTGATTTTCTAATTACATGTGCTTTTGTAATATTGTCACAAATCCTTCACTCATTCTTAGGAGAGATCGGTAACAGGTTTTACAGTAGGAAGAGCACAAAACGCAATATTTAAGAAGGATATGCAAGAGATTAAGTTTTGACAGGTTTTAGTGTCTCTCTCCTCTGTGAAAGTGGAGGACTAAGGAGCAGCGGGGAACGCAGAGTTAGAAAGTTTGTCTATCCACTCTACCCTCCCAATGCAGTTAGTTTTTTCCTAGATAAAACCAGGGACAAGTTCTCAGAAGACTGCTGCACACAAATTGAATAGAACTAGATACAGAAATGTTTAATTAAGCCTTCATATTACTTGAACACAAATGTCATAGTAAGGGTAACAGAGAAGTTCAGAAATCATGTAGGATTTATTATTATTATTATTTCACTCATTAAGGCTGGTTTATTAAGAGTGGACTGGATAAGTCAGACCCACATGTTAATTACACAGTAAAAAAAAAAACCACAAGAGACCACATTACATAATGTAGCAATAATCCAGACAGGACTGACGAGTAGACGGAATCAGGATTGCAACATAAGTACCAGCTTTTAAATGCTATAGCAGCTTACAAAGACATTATCCCCATATAATGTTATTAATGTGCGAATCCTTTGACTACGGAAGGTAATTGTCCCCCATAATTAAACCCCAGCATCAGTAGGAGAGATATAATGTGTGTTTATCATTTGTATTCTTTCTAGCTTTTATTTATTTATTTTTAAGCACAGACAGGCATCATGTCACTTGAGGATTATCTCATGGTGGTTGGACTCATTAACTAACAAGTATACATTATTTCACACTCAAACAATAAGGTCTCTATAGCACTTGCCTGACAGAAGTGGAAAAACATTCTCATTCATCGGAAAGCAGCGACATAAGTCATGCAATTCTCAGGATGAAAGGTTTTCCCAACGTTACTTAATCTGATAATAAAAGAAGTTTTTATTTCACCATTGCTTCAATAAATTGTTTCTGTGTTTGGATTAGACAGCTTCAAAAAAGCAAAACCAGTGCACATAGTCTATATCACCTCTATTAGGAATATAGATTCTTCGTTTTATAGCTGTGGATGGATCTGAACACAAAGCCAAAAAGCCACCGTGTATTTCATTAGAGAATCTGCCTGGCATCATTCATAAAGCCACAGCATGAAACAGTCTCTCATGAAATAACCAAGACCTACCATGTGCTCCAACACCTAAGAGATCATCCCACCTTAAAACTGGTGGCAAATCAAGTTACTGGAAAAAAAATTGTTTGGATTCTCATACATTAAAGAAATCCTATGTCTGTGCAGCCGCTGCAGCTGTTTTCAAAGAAGCATGTTTGCTTGGTTCTCATATGTCTCGACTGCTCAAGAATTTGAAGAACTTTGGTCCTTTAATTTTTTATAATCAAAAGATTTACAGTTTACGGTTTTTGCCTCAATGTTGACTGCAAAAGTGACTTGGAAGGGTACTGCGCACATCTGCTCTCTGATTTCAGCAATGCCATTTCACAAACGTAAAAACGAAAAACAAACAGCCCCCACCCCAACGCCCCCCGACTTCACACCAGTTCTCACAGTGACCTGGACTCATCCTAGCAAACCCTTATCAAACATTTATTAAGCAGCCAAGCCGGGAACTTTGTCAGCCAGAGCTCCCTCTTTTCAGCCACTGCAGATAGCTAGACATTTCCCAGAGTGAATTCTTCCACCCCTGGAGGTACCTGCTCTTCCTTTTGCCAAGGGAAGGGGTAACTCAGCTCCTGGCTCAGACACCTGCATTCAGTCCCTACAGCTGACTGAACCCAAGCCCAACTGGCTTCCCTAGTGAACTAGCCAAAAGCTAAACTTTCAAGCTCAATATACCCCATTCAGGCACCATCAGTCATGAGAGCATCAAAGCACCAAGTTCTACCTTTGTAGACCTCCAGATATCTTATATCTGTACCTATAACATAGATGCTGATTCCACTCAGACTGGAAATTAAATTGTTTCAGGAGTTACTTTCAGACTAGCAGAACTGTTCTCGACTTCCTAATATGTATACATAAATATTTACGACATAACGACTTGCAGATTTACTGGGAAATTGTAGTCCTGTGCCTTGTCACAGCACCAACAGGTTCCAAAAAGGAGAGACCGAGGGAAGATATATAGATATATTTCTTTCACTCTATTTGAGTATCAGCCCTGCATATTAGTAATTGGTAACTCATCAAGTTAAACACTACAGAAAACATACCACACAGACAGATCCTGCACTAAGCAGTGTACAGTTTAAGGCCCCAACTCTACAAATACTTCATTTTTAGCTCATAAGAACAATTCCAATACATTAAATAGGACTACATCATTGGAGTGAAGCACATGTATTTATTCTCATGTGACTAAGTGCTAAAAAACTAACTATGACTAAGGTCAAACCGAAATAATAAAAAATACTCTTACTGTAATTTAAGAACTGCAGTATAATTGAGAAATCAATAAAGGAGTCTCCAGAAAAAAAATTACAAAAGTGCTTTCCCTTCATTTTTTTTTTGGATATTTGTTTACATTGCAGTAATAAGAAAAATGAAATGCACAAAGTTTCCGTGAAGTTTTGCTTCAGGTACCGGGTGCAACGTCTGCTTTGGAACATCTAACATATGCAGCGCTTCTCCCACAGCTGATGCAAACAGGACAGGGAGACGACTGGGTCTCTTCTGTTTCTAACTTCGAGGTTATTCATAGCTACTGGGACTGTGTGTTCATTACTGTTCTCCCAATTAAAATTAATTTAACTAAGATCTGTGCTGAGTTACATGCAAACTCACCAGCAGGGGATTTTTATAATTTTACAGAATTCAGGTCTTCTGCACTTTTTTAAGTGCTTCCAGCACGCATTTACTGAAAACTAAACTTTAATATCTTGGAAGTCTTCCCTGATACACCAAGCAAAAGTTGGTATCTTTGTGTAGGTTAGCAATTGAGATCTAGAAACCAAAAATAGCCGGGCAACTAGGTAAGACTTCTGAGCCAACTGCAATATAGCGCTAATGTTGCCAAAAGCCAAATGAAACAATAATTAGATTTGAAGAGAATTTCAATCACGTCTGTACGCAATTTACCATAGGTCGAGGTATTTCAACATTACCCTTGAAAGTACCAGGAAGTAGATGGTGGGAAGATGAATGCGCAGCCCTTACCTTTTAACAATGATCAGGGTCACATGGCTAATTAAAATACCTTTGTTTACATCGGGTAAGAGTCCTGCTGTTAGACCATCTGCACCTGCAGTCTGTTCCATCAAAACCCCTTCCACAAATTGCATGCTCCTAATAGGTATTGCTGTGCCAATGACAATTACCTAATTAGACATTAGAATGTCAATGCCGATTTTAAAATCCATGCTAATTATTTTACTGTTTGACAGAATATTTCCCAATGAAGCAAGGAGTCTGGATAGCATAATTATGTCACGAGGAACACTTCTGTATATGATTAAAAGGTTTGGCTGGCTGCGATTGGAAGGGCTCCAGTTATTTATGTATTTAACAAAGTTGCAATCAGCACATACGGTTTTCAGCTGAAAGAAACAATCTGAACCCTGCTTATTCACTTGCCTGCTACGGCAGAGCATATAATGAAGCCTGTGATTAGGTTCCTCTTCTGTAAGGTTTGCCTTTGAGTAAGGTGAGTTTGGAAACAGAGGGGAAACACGTCTAGAAGACAGATGACACGATGGGCCTTTTATCTGGTTACAGTTTGAAGGCACAAAATGCCGGCGCTGGGTGCGTGGCTGATTTTGTGTCTTTAGCCATGGAGAGTAAATACCTCTGCATGTAATGCTGAGTACTTCTGGGAGCAATTGCTGCATTTGCTGGACCCAAGCTGGTCCTGGTACTTGGCATCTCCGCACAGGTTTTGAAATATCTGCAACATTTTCCTAGGCCTCAAGACTTCAGCATTTAAAACAAGACAGATGAAACCATAACCACGATAAGAAGATGCGTTTAGGATTCTAAAGTGTTTAATTCAACTTTTCACTGGCCGCAAGTGAAAATCTTTAAATAAAGCACAATCAAGCAATCTAACTGCTGTCAGCATGCCACAGAAGACGCAAATTCAGTAAATACAAGAAAACACTGCAAAAGAAAAGTGCAGCCCACAACAGGTGAAAAGCTCACAAGCCTCTCTAAACAAACTTATCTATTTTTGTCTCCATTCCCTTCACGCAGAAAGAACACTGCAAAGAATCCTGGCTAAAACTGTGATACAAGCAACAACGGTGCACAGCCTATGACTTCCAGGTATCTTTGATTTTCAATTGAGAAGCTGCAACCAGGAAAAGAATTTATCCTTTTCTTAGAAAAAAATGCTGTGGTGGTAGTAACGAAGACAAATGTTTCCTTGTTTATAATTTCCACAGAAGCGATTACATTGAAATAACACAATGTCTAATCCCTTGGCTAAACCTCTGTATCTCTACAGCTACATGTGGCGTGCACAGAGTTCTTGCATCACTCTGCGTATTCAGTGGTGTATCCAGCATATAACGATCTGCATTTAAATTCATATTCACAGTCTACTACCGATCAGCATAAACGCTAAGTGGAACTGTATAATACATGGCTTTATAGCATTCAAAGCCGTAGTTGTGCCTCATGTTCAAGAAACAGTATCCGATCAGAACCTCATGTAAGAACAGGAGTTATAAGTCACAGGTCAACTGTCAGTAATGGAAAACTTGATCAACCAGTAGCCAAACATTTCAAATCCCTCTTTAAATCTTCTCCCCAAATCCCTTCTCAAGACTCATTTCTGCTACAGAGTCCGTAAGAAATTAGCTGATTGATGAGCAGGTTAAAGGATAAATCAGGATGTCTGATCTTTGCTTTAATCGTGTGTAACACAAATACATATACGTATATGAACTGCACTGCATGCTTCTGTCCCCCCTCTATCGTGCTTTCAGCAATTGCCCTCTTAGCATGCATATCTTAGACATCCGTGAGTCTTCTGCAAGCACTTTATAATGCCTAATGAAATAGGGCTGTGATTCTCATTTTGCAAATCATTCCAATACACCGAATACCAAATAATACCTCTGACAAAGAGTATTGTGACCTGAAGGCCTTTTTTTTATATTTATATTTAAATGTGTTTGTTTTATCTTCTGAATGCTCCTGGGTGCATTTACAGCCTTTTTAATGACTTAAATTTGAGGATTACATGTCTCAGTGCTACTCACCATTGCAGTAATTGGAATTCTGTAGCTGTCCCGTGCAACACACACTGAACTGCTTAGCTGTGAGTTTTGGGAAAGTTTCAGCTCCAGCAGAGCAGTAGCCAAAAAGACACATCCTTCAATGCCTGAAGAAGACAGAACAGAAACACACTGGAGGTTTATACTAGGTTTGCATCTTGTGTTTTACCAGGCACTATATCTTCAGAACACATAAACCAGCATTAAAGTATCACAATGACTCACATAGCAAGTCATCAAAAGTAAAGACATTAGAGAAGTTAAGGGATAAAATCCTGACCCCATGTCAATCGGTGGCAAAACTCCAATTGACTTCATGAGGACTACAATTTCACTCACAAGTTTCCCTTAATGCCACTTCGGTTTTGCTCTGTATCTTACATATTTCCCAGTGCTCACCGACTAAGCACAACCAAGCCTTTCTAAAGATATCAACTAACCAGAAGGACAAAAACAAATTTGGGATGCAATGCTCAGCTGGGGTAAAAGAGTTAACTCTCACAGAAATTAATCTTAGTCTTCCAGCTGGAGATGAGGCCCAAAATAGGCAAACTTCACATGGAAATTTAATTTCGAACAGCAATTTCAGGGCCATATTTTCCAGGTGGGGCATATGTTATGGATTTAACTATCAGCTGAGTATCTTAAGGCTTGTTGCAACCACCTGAGCACTATTTTAAGAATACAAATGATATCCAATGACTTCACGATATAGTTAGGTATCTAACAAATGCATTAGAAAAGGTGGTCTATTTTTATTTAGCATATATTAAAGCTTTGGTGTGATAAGCTCTTTGCAAGATGCAGAAGACATATTCCCTACCATCAAGGGATTTAAGAGTTTTATTTTTTTTTAATTCCATTATTCTTAAGGGAAGTATCCAACTCATTTGAAACAACCCATCCACATTAGAATAACATGCATATATCAGGAGTATATCAGAAATATAGTGAAAGCACATATTTATCAATTTAGGGTGTGATTTCAGAAGCTTTCTCTATCAGAGTAATTTTCTTTCTACTGACGTAAGTCATAAAACTCCCATTGACTTTGAAGTGCTCGGAGTTAGGTCAACACTAAGTGCTTTTGAAAATTCCAAGCTTAAGTTAACTTTTAACTCTAAATTTATGTTGTCTCAGTCACAATTTTCATTGTTCTCACTGGAATCATTACAGGAATATGTAAGTCTGTTAATAAACATCTCATTCCTTTAAGAATAGCATACCCCAGACTAGCTTTAAATAACTCATCCCTCTAAGAATGACATATCCCATCCATCTCTATATATTTCCCTAGACTCAACAGTTTCGACAACTGCTTGGAAAGAATTTATTTCCTTAGAAATCTGTAGTCCCATTGTGTGTTGTATTAGCCGGAAACGGGACACGGAGCTGGATCTGATGCAGGAAAGCATCTCCTAACGGATATGATTTTGCTGAATGTCATATAACGCCCTGAAAGATTTTTGGTCCAAGGGTTCTTTTCTGACAGGTAATATTCCAGCAAAACATGATCTTCTCTCCAATGGCCATAAATGATGTCCAAATGAACACTCCTGCTTTCTTTGTCTCCAAGATTAATCCAAGTTTTTCAGAAAAGTAATTGCCATTTATCAAGGTAGCATCTAAACCCTCCAGCCAGAACTGGGGCCCCAGTCTGATAGGTCTGTCCATACACATAATGAAAACACACTTCCTGTTTCAAAGAGTTCATTGTTTACGTACAGTCAAGTGTTACAAAAAAAGGTATTAGAGCATTTTTCATGGATTCGGGACACTTCTGTCATACTAGGGATTACATTTAGCAGCAGAACCCATCTCCACCTGGAAACTCCAGCGGTTTCCTTGTACAGTCTTTACTGGCCACACTTCATTTCTACCAAGCACTAAGTCTCCACATAAAGAGAAGAAAACCTTATGAAGGGGAAAAGGAGCAGACCATTGCTTTCCAAACAAGTTATTGCCCTTCACCACAGCAATTCATGCAATAAACCTTTGCTTCGGTTTCCTGAGGCAGTGCAATATCCTACAAACAAGTTCTTCTTTGAGATCTCTTTCATCACTTGTTGTTTAACATCAGGGGTTAGTGAAGCATCCAAGCATCCAAGTGTGAAAGCACAGAGCCCTCTTCAGCTGCCAAGAGCTTCTGAGAGGAGATACTTCACCAACGTTAACTATGAAACCCCCTTATCTAATTATGTCATGTCACCCCAACTGCAGTCTCTGCATTCCCAGACCTCTACCCACACCAGCAGTCAGGGATGCAGCTCTCACCAGGCTGGGGCTTCTTGCCATAACACCAATGTGGGGTCTCCAGCTTCCTCCCCAAGAAAGGCCTTACTGCCCCAACAGTACCAATTTCAGACACATCACAGCCACACACTCCTGCTCTCTCCACTGCTTAGCCCCAAGATGTTGAGAGGCAGCACCAACACTGAGCTGCAGAAACGATGTGCTAACATGGAGAAACACTGAGATGAGCCCCTGCCATCATGAATATCTCACCCATAGGAGAAAGGTTCCCTTTTCCCTTTGCTTTCAGTGGTAGGTGCCAGCTGCACCGCCTCTCTGTTCAAGGCTGGCATTTTGAATAGTGTGTGTCGTCACGAATCAAGTTCCACTTGGCAAACTCCAGTTCTTCGGGCACACAGCAAAGAAAACATTTCATTGTCTTCCCACCCACAGATAATGACATCAACGGGGCAGGCAAACAAGATCTGCTCCTTGCCCTCGCATTCCTCATCCTCCGGTTCCAGTAAATGGCAGCAAAGACGTCTTTTTTTCCCCCTCTGTGTGATGTTCAGCCTATGTGGCTTCATACAGAAAATGTTTTCCAGAGGCCTGCAATCAATCCACAGCTCTGCCACAGCCATCTCTGGGAAGTCATTCAGTCCTGTGTGTCTATTTGTCTTCCATAAAAAAAGCGAATACTCTGCAACTTCCTTCCTCTTGCTCCTCACCTCCTGCCTAGTCTGTATCTGTAAAATCTTTGGTTGTACATTGACCAGCAAATGAGAGCATGATGTGATCGGAGCCTCTTTTATCATTTATATCACTGTAAGTATCCATAGGTGGATAAAACAGATGGGAAAGAACTGTGACAAGACTGTGATTAGCATAATTGCTAGTGATCACATCAGACAATCTGCGTAACCACAGTCAAGCATTTTTATAAGTATTGCTAGGGAGATTAATAAGAAAATCAGTGTTGGGAGAGCCACTAAAGCAGAAGCTATGTTTTTCTGGGGGTTATTTTAGGGCTTCATGCAGGACTGAAACGTACCAACATTCTCAAGGGTATTTGTATGACAGATCTTTGCATAAGAGGAGAAGCAAGCACAATGCCCCTTCATTGCCCCCTCACATTTTACTGTGGCCTGGGACCCTTTGACAGGTGGTGTTCCCAGCACTTTCCTTTATAAGTATCTGCTCCAGACCTGAAGATATCTACCAAGGAAAATGGAAATGGAGACAGAGAAGGAGGATTTCTACAAAGGCCACCACAATACCGATTAGGAGCTTTCCTTTAAAAAAAATCCTGAAGAAAACAGGGATAAACTATATCAGCCTTAAGGCCTAAGAAAGGATTTTGCGCAACTCAGCCAGAATGGGTCAAAGCAGTCTGCAAAGGGCTGCAGGGAAGGAGGAAGCTGTGTGACAGACCGTGTGGTGGCCCTTGCCAAGTGGAGGAAGGCTGAGCTTGTCATGGCTTGCCTCTCTCTTACCGTATGTAGACATACACGACAGGGCACCTGCTGCAGAGCAGGGCCCCAAATATGCACGTTAAGGTCCACACGTGACCCAAGAGCTAGAAATTGAAGATACACAGTTATCAGGTGTGCTTTAAGTCCTTGGCACTCCCACTGACTTGCTCTTTGAACTAGGACACCTCAGCAGCACTTTTGCTCATCCCATCCTATCTGCAGCATATCAGGAGAAGATTTTATTTCTCACCACGTGTGACAAGTGCTGAGAACAACAGGGTCCCAATATGAGTTGGGCCGCTGGGTGTTGGTGCAGCACAAGTAGTTATCATAACAGCTTCAATAACAGAGTTCCGTGAGACTTACAATATACAATACTGAGTCAGGTTTTTCTGAGGAGCTATCAGGCTTGCACTTATACACAACCTCTGAAATTCAGCTGGAACAAAGCCCCAGCCTTGCACATGTGTCTTTTCACTTGGTCCATGAAATTCCTTCATGGTTTAGATATGATATAAATTGTGGGATTTGTACAATCCAGCTCTTCCCAAAACTTTTCCAGCTTACACTCACAAGGAAAATTTGGCAGAAAAATGACATGCTAAAATAATAAAATATACAAATAATAGCTAGGTATAAGTTTTCTGTGGCAGAGTCTGTGCAACGCAGAAGCAGACACTACAGGGAACGCAGCTGGATCGAGTCAGGTTCCCCCTCTGATGTTTTGCTCCTTGAAGTTCACTTCTCAGGCCGTACCCTGGGCCTGACACACGCGTGGCTGCTCCCTAAATCTGCACACAGCACCCCTGAATTGTCCCCCATGCTTTGGGGAGAATGATTTTTTTTCTTCCACGAACAAACCTGCTCCATTCTGCACCCACATGGCTACAGTAGCGACTAGTCAAGCACTTGAAGCTAAGCAGCATTTATTCTGCATGCAAGAGGTGAGGGCTCTGGGTTCAGGTTTTGCCAGTTATCCACAATAGGGGAATTATGACAGTAATTCCCAGCAGCATCTGTATTATCCTCTGCATTTCCCCTACACCTTATCATTTCTTAATCTCGGGCAGAAACACAAATCAACGCCCTTTGTATACAGATTACTTAACATCCGCTCCAGCCCATGGCAACATCTCTATTTCTGCTTTGATTCACCAACATCCACCAAGAGCTTTGTTATGGTCTCTTCTTAGTCCCCTGCTGGGCTGTGTCAGCTTTCTCTTTGCATTTCCCCACCTGCTCCCTTTCCTTTAGAATACCAAGCGTGCAACGTCTCATCACTTCCTTTTGCTTTTTTGAACATTTTCGCACCAGAACTGCCCTCTCGCAGTCACCAGTTGACTGACCAGACTGACCTGAGCGCTCTCCTGCTGTTAGATTTACGAACACATACCCTCATGACCTCCCCATGCCCATCATTTTTCTGTTCTTTAAAATTGTTAACCTTTTGATAATACCCACAAAAAATAAAACAACAAACCCAGTACAAATCTAACTGTAACTACCAATGAAGCCGGTACGTGTATTCACCACACACATCTGCCTTTAGCCATACATCTAAAGTACTCGAGGGAAGAGATCCTGTTTCACTGTCTTTGTACAGGACCTAGCTCTTTGCCACTGTGGAGCAAAGCTGAAGTGAGAAGTCAGAAAATGAAATATTTACAGCTCTGCGGCTAGAACTGACCCTACTTGTGCGCATACATTTTGATGGTCTTAACTACATGTTCACTTTTTTTTTTCCTTCAGAGAAATGTTTCCTGATGGAGTGCACAGTACTGACACACAAAGAGAAAGACCTGGCAGCTCAGAAAATTTCATTTGTACAAGTGCCCTGACTTCTCAGTTTGCCAAAGTCATTAGCAACTCAAGGCGTGCCTTTTCTAGTAGGAACATCAGGCAGCTAATCCAACGGCATCTATATGCCCTCTAATTAATAAAAACACATCCTACAAGACCTTCTTTAAGCTTTTCTTCCATTATCCTTCGGGTGCCCCTGAGGGGCAGCACACGGACCTCTGAAGTCCCAGAGAGGAGGGAAACCTGCCGCTGAGTCTCCCGCAGCGCTCTCCCATGCTGAGGCCTGGCCCTCGAGCCCCTCTGCCACGCCAGCGCTGGTCCGGCAGCCACCTGCGCCTGAGGGCTGGGAATCGCAGAGCAGAAGAGAGGCAGCTCCGATGAGATTCCCAAACTCAAAAAAGCCCTGCTAAGCGGCACACTCCCACTCTCCCTATGTGCATCTTAGCACTGCAACCTCTTCACATCTCACGAGCTAGCGTGGAACAGATGCGTCCCCCCGTCAGGAGGCAGCAACACCCCTCCCTCCTCACATGACTCATATGATGTCAGAGTTGTCCTTGTCACCGACCCCAATTCGGGCTCACACGTCAAGGACACGCTTGCTTGGTGGATCCTCTCGGTGCGATGGATCATCCATCCCCTCTCATTTGGGTTCCCTACATCCTAGCTAACCACAGAAAAGGGAGGACTTTTTGCTAGTTGAGGAAACTCGGCTCCTCCGGCGGTTCCAGCGGCACAGCCCCGCCAAGAAACGCTGACAGAGGCTGTACGATTTCAAACCTTTGACAGCTAGGTCAGCATCTCCCTGTGCAAAACCAACGCCCTCCCCCCGATGTCCAATCCAGAGATGCAAATGATTTTTATAGAACAGTCATGTACTTTCATGTGATCTAATATTAGCTGTGCTGTATATAATTATTTTATGTAGTACTCTGCGTTCTGGTTGCACTCCCATCGATATGTCTAGTAGATATTTGTAGTTCCCTAGTAATTTAATAGCTAGTTTGTGCCCTAAAGCATAAAAACATTTCTACCCTATCTAAAGTAACCGTGGGTGGTGTTATCCATATAAAATCTTTGAGTCCTAATGAGCTTTTGTTCTCAAGTTATAACCCAAAAATACATCACCCGGCTGTTCCGTTCTCTGCTAAAGATCCTCACTATGATGTGAAAGGAAAAGAAATTAAAACCTTAGATAAATGTGTTTGATCTGCCACAAAGAGGGAAAAGACACTCCTTTGTATTGTATCTTGTTGGGATTTTTTAATAGACCCATTTTCTGTTCATTGCCAAGTGCTTAAAGGCTGAAGATGAGCCACATTTTTGCAAATCCTGAGCTGGAGACAGCTGTGGTCCGAGCCGCCCGGGCGGGAGCATCACGCTGGCCCTGCTGCCCCGGAGTGAGAACGCAATAGCTGCTAGAGCCTGGACGTGATGCTGCAAAGCAGTTTGGGGCTCCTAAGGGGAAAAAGGCAGCGGGTTCCCGTCTCCTTGCAGGGATGGTGTTAGGAGACCTCCCACCCTTCTACCTGGGGAAGACGAGGCTCTGGGACACGCAGGGAGACGCTGGGGAGAGCAGGCCTCAGGGGCTTTCCACCCCAGTGCAGGAAAAGCCTGACCCCTGCCCGCAGCGAGGCTTTGTTTCACCCTCACAACAATCTCGTTACTGTGAGTAACAGGGAGTACGGCGATGCCAGCGTATTCCCTTTGCCTCTTCCTTAACTTGTCTTTATTCGCGGCCGTGGAGACAGGCCAGAGCCAGGCACTCACCGGGAGCCAGGCTCAAGCCTTCCTTGGCGTGCCCACCTCTGCTCTTTAGGAGAGGGTACAGCCTGTACAATACATCATCTGTTATGCAATGATACCCGGCGCCCGGTTCCGCTTTGCTTCCCGGTGGCAGGAATATATCACACTCCCCCTTCCCTTCCCTTCCCCTCCTATCCTATCCCATCCCCCAGCCCCATTCATCCCTGCCACTCGCTGTTTACTACCAAAGCCCTGTATGGTGGTGGTGAGCATGCCGGTACGCAGCAAACCACCCGTACGGATTACAGGATTTTGGCCAGGGAAGGTGGCATGCCGGGGAGCCAACTCGTAAGAGAGATTTTCTTTTTTTTGGGCCTGTTTCAGTTCTGCCACTGCTCTCCTGGAAATAATTGCACTCGACCGCTTACATCAGGTCTCAATGTGCCTAGCCCTTCCCTCTATCACATTTGGTTATTTTATATTTAAAATAAAAATAAGCGGTGTGAGAAACATCACAGTGAGAGTTTTTCATCCTGAAAGAAACAAAAAATGCTTTGCCAGCTAGGTAGCAAAGAAAGACTGAGATAAAATACCTGGATTAACATCTGAAACACCAAAGAAGTTTGTACCCAGTTTTGACCTTAGAGGTGACACCCATCCCCGAACACAGAAGGGAAAGTGCCTCAGAGGGTGTAACTTGGCTGCTTTATCAAAAGTGAACAGCAAGTCAAGGACAGTCAGCTAGGAAGCAAATAATTCCCTATCCCATCAAAGCAACAGGTAGAAATGCCAGAAAATCCTGTCTACTCTGTTCAAAAGAGACTTCCTAGTATGTATGCTTGGAAACAATGAAACCTAGATAGAGTATTAGCTGTCATTAGAAAGTAAACGAAGGCAGTGGGAATTAATTCTTCCACTCACAGTTCAGAAAGATTTTGGCATTCAGCATTATCAGTAAATCCCAGAAGTAGCAATCAGCAGGTAATCTGTTCAGTGTAACTAGATAGTCCCGTCACACACAAGGATTTAACAAGTGCATCACCCCAGAGAGATACCAATTACAAGATAATCAACTTCCTCCTTCCTTGACTCTGGGGAAAACTTTAATAAAATTGCAATCCAATCCTTGCCATACCACACCTCACAGAGCGCCTTTCCTTGTTACTTGAACTAAACTGAAAGATGTGAATTAGGCATTGGTGAGAAAACAACTGTTTTGCAAAATAAACAAACAAAAGAAACAGCACAAATATTTGACTATGAAAAATCTGGTCATTTCACTATTTTTGTAAGGAAAAAAACACGATACCACGTCATAGATAACAGCCAAGTGATTATCACACTCTTCTGAGTAGCTCAAGGAATAAGCCTTAAGATCTGTTAGTTTAGAGGAATATTGACTTAAACCAGCACCTCCAGCATCTCAGGTGAAAGCTATTGACAACCCAATAGGAAATACCTCCATTATCTCAGAAAAAAAACCATCCTGGACCACAGAAATCTACAGCAAGAGTTCACCAAAATTGTTGAGACTATGGAAGGACATTCCTGTCTCAACAAGCCATACCTTTCTATGATGAGAATATATTTTGTACACACTCCCTACAGCATATACTTTGCTGTACTTGCAGGAGGACAGAGGTTGATGAGCTGTTTGGCCAAGTACTTTGAGGAAACAGCTCAGCTGCCCTCACTCATGCTGCCCTTCAGTATATTTAACATTAATCCATGCTATCGGAAAAAAAAAATCTGAGATACACAGGAGCCAGAATAAAAGTTGAATATTCATCTTGATTCTAAAAAAAACCCACAAAAAACAAACACAAAACCAACAACCCAAAAAACCCTAAAAGTGACTCTAATACAATGACACATGGCTGCAATACATCTGTGCCTGCAGCACCCCTCCCTGACGGTGCTGGGGCTCAGGGTGAAAAGCTCCTGTGGCCCCTCTCTTCTCTCCCAACCATGACCCTCCTTCCAAGGAGCTTCCAGGTGGAGCTTCCAGGTACTTGCCAGGGCCCCTTCTCAGCCCCCAGACCTGTATGTCCAGCACCCTCTCCAGCACCCAGGTATGCACACACAGCTCCATGAACAAGGAGAGGGACGAAAAAATGCATTTCCCGCATCTCCCACCTCTTCTCCCCATCTCAGTTCTCTCCCTTGTTATATTTTAGCAGGGAAGTTAAAGAAGGCATAGCAGCTGAGACACTGAATGACAGCCGTACAGGCACAGTCCTAGAAGGATGAAGGGGGTAAATAAAGGAGTTGTATTCATCCCTCGCATCCTGCACTTCACTGTCTGCTGCTCTTGATCCTTTCTAATTTCTTGCTGTCTCGCTCACTCATTCCCTTTTTTTTCTTCCTGCTTCTTTCTCTCTTCCTTTAGCTTTACAGCTTTAGTGTTCTTCGTATTTTGGGGAGTGTCTTCTTTCTTCTTCCCCAAATGCACCCTAACTTCTTTCTCAAATCTCTTCCAAACACCCATCCTCTACAGACATTAGCATCACACCTCTCCTCATTCCTATTACACTAAGCTGCTCTGCTTTGCTGTGCCTTGCTCACGCCCCATCTCTCTATTTTATAGAGCATTTATGACACCGTGCACATAATACATAACCAAGCCTTTCAGCATGGAAGCAATTGCCTCTTACACTGAAGTAAATCTGGAATTGACAGTTCTAAAATGCTTATAACTGCAGGACTGTCTTTCATAGACTCACAGATTTTAAGGCCAGATGGGACCATTAGATCATCTAGTCTGAGCTCATCTGAAAACCTGCTCTGGTTCTTCCCTAATAATGGGTGTCCATGCGATGCCATCAGGACCTACCAGCACAGCATCCCAGGATCCGTGTTTCAGTTGTCACTATGCACAGTGCAGTCCAGCGTATCAGCTGCATGAAGCATCCTTCCAACCTCCGAACTGCCGAGGCACACAGCAACTATTACCTGCCTCCGACAATCCTACTTGCACAAAGGAAGCAGGTAGGTAAGAAGGGAGATAAAAGGGAAATTGGCTTTTTTTTTTTTTTAAGGAAAAAAGTCCCCAAAGCAGTTCTCAGAAAATCACGTATACCATTTTTGTCATCCTGTTGCAACACAGCCTAAATTTAAGGTACAAATATAAATCAAACCCACAAATAGTTCCTGCACAAAGCAGTTAATTGAAATATGACAAAATAAAAGTGCACGTGCAACATAGCCTGTGTTCACACTCCACAATCCACACTGATTTCTTGCCATATTTTATATTTCCTTAAAATCCATATCCTATTTGTATTTTTCAGTTTTTAATACTTATTAGTCTTATGTTTTGCCATTATCATGTAACTCTGAAAACCCAAATAATTTATTTACATGAAGGTCTCTAGTTGTATTTAAAAAGCTGGCAGAAATTCTTGCCTTTGGATAACTCGGGTATATAAATAGGGTTTTGTCTTCAATAAATCCTTGTGCCTTGCACGTACAAAATAAAACAGACAGAAGAAGTCAAAGATCAGCCAAAACCCCAGAATTTATACGGAATTAGAGAATGTAGTAAGTTGTCTAATTCAGGCTGCACATAATGGGAACTTACTAGTAATTTATCTATATGTCCCCACGATTTCAGAATCCTAAGAAGATGCAGCAATTTTCTTGTTTGCTTCCAATCCACAGGTTTTTGTGTGTAGGTGTGTTTTAATGCCTTTTCCCCATTTCTGGTGTGCATATCTGCATGAGAATATGCACAATTATCATCTTTAAAAGGCTAACTTAAGCATCCGAGCTTTAAATGGAGTTCTCAAAGGGATAGCTAATTTATACTTCATTCCTTGACTGTTAACTGGATTGAGAAAGTAGAAGTAAAACCAAATTATTTTTGCCAACTGATTGCTTTCAGAAAAATCTTACACTAGCCAATATGCAAATTCCTTAATGAAAACCATCCCGGGAATTTATTAAACTGTTCATACTGAAGAAAATTACTTTCATTTACATTGAAAAGTGAAATACTCGATCCTGACCTATATATGTGCTTGCCAAGATTCTATCTCCACTATACTTAGGGTCTTTACCATGCTATCACCATGAAGAAGAGCAATTTCTCCCTTTTTTTTTTTTTTTTTTTAATAAAAAGGCAAATAATAGGCACTGCCAATAGCCATTGTTGACCCAAGTCAAAAGTGTTTGAAATTAATTTATCCGCTTTGGATGGTGTATAAATTTCTCATTACGAGTGTCAGTGATGGACAAGAAACCATTCCAAAAAATGTATTGGGTATCATGCCAAACTCTGTAATCAAGGTCTCTTGCAGAGACTCTGGAGTATACAAAGGGTTTCACACAGTCAGGAGCGTTAGCTATGCATGCTTTCCCGTTGCCCAGGCTCAGCCAAATACTCTGTGAGAACAACACGTATATACACTTTGTTTTATTATGCCTCGCAGATGCTTTTTTGTTTTATATTTCAAGCTTTGTCAGGTCTAATGTTTGTTCCTTCTTCATCCTTCAGCCCTCACTCTTCCCCCTGCACACCCCCCATAAATTTCGGAGCAGCTTCCTAGACAGACCTAGTATCGATTACATAAACTGACTTTCTTGGAAAGTAAAGGGGGGGTTGGGGGGCTGGAATTGGGATTTCTTCTACTTGCAACCGAAAATGGCAGCCGTTGAACAGATCTGGTCAATGACAGTAAGAGAATAAGCCCAGCAGAAAGTGGTAATATATTGTGTTACACTTATGCCAACTTGCCAAGTCAAGTTCTTTTTCTCAAGCGCATGTACAGTTTGTTCTTGCTATCCTCAGTTAACTCTGCTTTCTGAATAGAGGAGATGGGAACCGCTCAAAGGCCACAATAGCATGTTCTACTTAAGGTTTCCTCTCCACACTAACCATTGTGGATAGCACTCTTTACAGTCAAGCGCTCTTGAATAAGAATGCTCTCATTAAGGATATGAAGCTACGTTTTCTTTACCTTGCAAGGATTCTGTAAAATGAGATTTTCCTCATTACAGGCAAAGTACCTGCTGCTAAAAAGCAGCACAAAGTTGGCTCGATTTCCTCAAACGAATTTGAAGCTGCCTTCAAAACTAGCAGCAAAAGAGCATCAAAATGACAATATTGTACAAGAAATGCATCAGGAATGACTGATTAATCTAAGTTTCTATGGGAACGTGTGAAATGACATATTGGATCCAATGAGTGGCCTGTTTGTCCAAGATACTCTGTCAGCTAATATCATATACTGTGGCAAGCAAAGGCTTAGTCCCCCATAGCAAACAACTGTCACCAAAAACCTAGAAAACGCAGGTAGGGCAGCTTGGCTTGACAGCACAGAGCAGTCGATGCTCTGAAGCAGGTAGGCTGAGATGCTTTTTGTAACTGGGTTATGAGCAAAAAAATTGCAGGCAATGTTGTTAGAGCAAATTCCATTTTATTATTATTTTTTCCACCATTCCACCTTGGTAGCACTCCCTTTCTCAAGCTGAGCTTTCCAGGCAGGGGAGTCTGCCAAAGGGTGGGTGGTTTAATCTCAAAATTCGATCTAAATTTTTGTAGGTTTTTTGAGGGGGTTTTAATAAGGAATATAAAAACCACACACATCCTTAATATCATGTATTAGAATCACCATGACAAAGCCTGATATAGCAAGTTGGGTTTTTTTCTTTGCAAAATAGTGCTGAGAAAACAGACAGACGTAAAAATTATCAGCCCAAGGAAGGACAAAGACGGACCTTTGATTCATTTATCTATTCAAAGCGAACAGCAACAAATTCTATCAGTGCAGTACATTTATTGCACAGCCATTTCCAAATCTAATCAAATCTAAAACCAGCAACAAAATACAGGTAACAAAATATTATGGGACACAGTAAAGTAAAATAATAGAGCAAGGTAAAATAATAGTAATAACGATGTTGTCCATGGATAAAAGGTAGCTCCAGCCACTACTAGTGTCATCCACTGAATTTGCATAAGAAAAAACAATCACAATTTGCTTATTTTCCTACCAAATTTTAGCTGTTTCCTCACGTGATTTTTCTCCCTAAAGGAATTTATTCCTAAAATCTACCCACTGCAAGAGTCCATTCCCATGTATTTGTGAGCCAGGAAGCAGGGAAATTATTTGTTGCCATTTAATCTTCAGGTTTGAGTGTTTACCCTTCAGCTCAGTCTTTCAAGGCAAATTGGTTTATTTGTAAAAGTGACAGAAATTAAATATAGTATCTCAAAATGCATGAAAAAAAAACGAACAGGGAAAATCTCTTCCTTTAGAAAAATACAGAATATTTTTACCACAAAATGTCTGTGGTCAATTCTTACTGCTACATATGTCTCTGGCAGTCCTTATGCTTTTGTTCTTTTTCATCTACAGAAGCGAAAAAACAAGCTAGGAAATTCTATTAAAATGCTTTTACAGGATGTATTGAAACCTTACAGATAAAGACGTATAAAACTGAGACTGGAAGTTATTTTCAGCAGGAACCTTAACCTCTGCAGAGACAATCTTTTAATTACACCACCATATACCATAAGAAGAACATATTAAACAGCACTAAGCATTAGGAATAACATAGAATAATGATAATGAAGTGGCTGGCACAGTTTGCCCATCCACATTTGCAATTAAATTAACTTTCTAGTTAAGCTAATTGTTTCTGGCATGACAATATGGAGCAGTCAGTTAAGACACAATTTCTTTAATCACGCTCTGTTTTCCTGTGTCGAACAAGAAATTGATAGAATTAAAGGCTGTATTCTGCGCATTGTGGCATTTTGTGTTGGCACAAGCACAGCAGTGCTTGCTGCGGTTCTCCACTGAGTCCAAAAGCTCTGACTACCCTGTTTTGAGCCCCTCTGCTCTCCACCCAGAAATGCAGGAAAACAGGATGATTTCCTGGGGTCCCCTTGGTGAGTAAGGTTCCATTTTGGCAAGCATGAATGTTAGGGAAGGCAGTGGGGAGATAGACAAGACACGGGAAGCAAAGAATTTATAACCCAACACTTTTACCTATCAAACTTGCACTTCCAGGACTCTCTGGTGGTTGGCACCTGGCCACTACCATTTCTATCCTCTACTGCATTCCTGGAGTTTGTGAAAAAGCTCAAAACAGCATCCTCATCTCATCCCACATGCCTGGTCATCCTGACGTACCTAGCATCCACGCCAATTATGTATCTCTTTTATTATTATTATTATTTTAGCGCCAATGCAGGAACATTAATCATTTCTAACCCCAGGGACTCTGGGTCCACAAGGTAAGTATGACCAGATATTAAAGCACAGGTTAACGACTAGATTTACTCAACTAAATATTACGATGAGAACACTAAAACTTTCCCTTTAGTCAAGAAGGAAGCCGCATCTACACAAAACCACAGTAGTGATCACCCACCATGCGGCATCTCCAAATTTATACTACAGTGAGACCCTGTCTCCAGATACCTGAGTGAGGGGCTGGTGTGTTTAACATCATGGCCACATCCCATAGGGAAACAGCAGCACTGAATTATGCCATGCCTCTTGTCTTGTTCAACTTATTCCATACATGTCTTTGAGACTTCAGATTTCAGCAATTTTTCTAGGAGTAAAATACACATATTTACTGAGAAGGAATTTGGAGTCTGACCTTACAATTGCCCTAAGTCATGGGAACAATGGTCTGACACAACGTCTTCAATGAGAAGTTAATATTTTCTCCAAAATTCTTTGTGCATAAATTATTTAATAAATTAAATCCACTTTACTCCTCTTTTCCACACCTATTCGATGTCAAAGAAAAGAGAAGAAGTTTTCCTAAACCAATGCCTTTTAATAAACACACCAAAAAAACCCCTAGTCTTTTTGCTCCTGCAGTCCATGAATGATTTACAGGAGAAAAAAATGTCTAAATTTTCATTTAAGAAATGTAATGCTCTCCAACCAAATCTTACTACCAGTCCTTTTGGACACGGAGGGACAACCAGCAACTAGAGGGACACTTGGGGAGTTCAGACATGTCAGCACAAGAATTTATCCTGAACACTGTACGGCTGTCCACGTCTCCCTGCAGTGTGTGTATGCACTTCAGCAGCCTTCATCCATAGAGCAGTAAGAAAGCATCACAGTGGGATTGACCAAAACTTGCTGAAATCATGGAGTGGAAGAACTGTTTTTCATTTGTACTAAATACAAATAAACATTAAGCTCATTTATGGAGAAAAAGAACCAAAACATTGGGAGAACAACCAAAGCATAAACATATGGGAAGTCTGGAATGAAAATAAGCCCTGAAGCCTAGATGGTTAGGACCTTGATTGGTAGCAGAATGCTTGTTTTGGATGTTTGCGGGAGAATCTCCAATCAAAAGCCAAAAGGAAGCATCAAAAAGAGCCACAAAAGCATCAGCAACATGACTTTGAGATAAACCTTAAGAAAGCTATTGAGGCAAGTGCCAACTGTAAGAGATTGGGAATTGCAAGGAAGGGAATTATCTCTTCTTTGATTCTACCTGCAGATACAGAAATCAGGACTTTGTAAATAAACAGGATTGCATCAAAGCTAAGTGACTCAATCATCAATTGCTCTTCTTAACATTCCAACTCTGGGCTTTCTATAACAGGGTTAAAGAGAGAAACCCCTCCACGTTCTGGTTTCCAAGAACAAAACCCATGAGCTGGTATCTCTCCTCTATCAGGGCAGAACAAAAGGCAGTACACAGTTCAAACACGTAAAGCACAGGAAGAGTTAAAATAGCACCTGAAAACATACTGGTAAAGATGAATCCTTATTAGAAAGCCAATGGCAAAATGCCCAAGGAGACTAGGAGGCGCAGCTGCAACAGTTGTGGTTTGAAATAACATTGAAAAGGGCTACAAAAGCTTTGACCAACCTGGAAGTTGCTATCTGATAAACTGCAGAAAGGGCTCAGAGAATTGAAAAGTGTCCTCAAGAATGAAAATGAACCAGTATCAACAACTGTGACACTCTGAAAGGAAGGGAGAGGAAAAGAAAACTCCATTTGAATTGGGTGGGAACAAACCCTTTCCCTGATATACTCAAATATCAGTGAGAACCTCAAGGGCAAATTGGCTCCAAACCAGTTTGCAGACACTCAGGTAGAGTCGGAAATAAAGATCAGCAAAAGACAAAAAGATATTGTACTGACTGTAGAATTTACTACGGATCCTGAACTTTTTTCACAGCTGCATACCACGAAAGGAAACAGCTGCTGCAAATAGACGAAGATGCCAGCAATTTGCCAAGATCCCTGAAGTACAGTTCTCTATCTCTAATTCAGCAATTCCAACAGGGTTTGTGCCATCATTATGCTTTGTGAAAGGAGTGAGGACCAAACTAAGTTTGTAAAGCAAGAGAAACTGGCAACAATAGCAAAAATGAAGGAATGCAGTTGAGTTCATTATCGATCCTGAAGGAAAAAAATACTTTTAAAAGGAGAATGGTTACAAATACTGGACTAGTGAGAAAAAAACATTGCATGTTCCAAACCAAACCCCTGATCCCAAGGCACAGTGCAGGCAGGAGGCAGCGCCAAGCTGAACCAAACCATGAGGCTCACACACCAGCTTGTAGTTTTGTACTTTCTGTAGGGAGCTTAACAGTTAATTAATTAAAAAAAAAAAAAAAAAAGGTGTCTGTTTAGTGTGCAATAAGAAATCATGTGAAATCCACAAGAATCATGAACTCTGAGTCAGACTTTAGTTATGACACCAGAAATAGAAGAAAGGCAGGGGGATTCGACATATAGATCTCTTTTGCAGTGCCCAAGTCCCACCTTTAGGGGCAGAAACACCAGTAGAAATTAACAGGCAGTGGCAGCTTTCCAGCAAATGAAAGATGAGGAGTGTCTGAAACTTGCTTTGAGACCCCGGATCTCTGGGGACCTTTAGCTGCTGAAGTTCTTCTGGATCTGAAACAAGAGTAAATCCCTATCCATTTGCTGAATGCTTCTGACAATAGTCAGAAGAAGATGGGGAAATGGGGACTGTGGTGGCAAAACGTGGATCTGCTAAATTAATATAAACTATAGGAAGACTGGGTGGAGCATGCAAATGCTCAGAAAATGTATTGACTTTTAATCTGGCACCCTACCAAGCATTCAAAGAGAAGCAAGAAAACGGTTTTGAGGCTGTTTGGCTAGAAATTATTCTCCCTCTAACAAACACGTAAAATGTACTTTACTGCTTCAAGACAAGAGTGATCCTGGGGAAACTGGCTACCTAAACAGCATCCTTCTTTTCAGCAGGGAAGCGGTAAAGAAGCCATATAAGCCAAGGAAGAAACACGTCAGGAAGACGGAACAGACCCTTCAGCCAGACCTCAGATTGAGTCCAGTTAAGGAAAAACGGTGACAGCATCAGATTATAGAAAGCAACACGAAGTCATTTAGCATGTGTTTCTCTATTACCATAAAGAGTACCCTAGATGCCTGGTGAAAGCTCGCTCTGGTTTACTACCCTGAATCTTAAAAGTGGCTATTGGCAAGTGGAAGTGGATCCAGAGGGACAGGGGAAAAAAAACGCTTTCACAGTAGGACAAGGACTGTGGCAATTTAAAATGATGGTTTTTGGCTAGTGCAATACATCAGCTACATTTAAAAGTCTAACGAAGAGGGTATTACATGGCATGCCTCTCTCAGCCTGTTTGTTATACCTAGATGATATCCTGGTGCATGCTAAAATGTTGGAACAAGAACTGATACGTTTACAAATGGCCTGTAATTAGCTTAAGGCTGCTAGTCTGAAACTGTCTCAAAAGAAAAGCTAGGAGTTTGTTTCAAAAAGAGGTAATTTACCTTGGGCAAAATCAGCGAGGAAGGGAGCAAGATTTCCTTGGACAATGAGAAGCTGCCCAGAGCTTGCCAGCTGCCCACACACGGGGACACGCACCAGCTGTGGGAGGACTCCGTTTCTTTTTTTCAGGACTATCAGCATATTTTTTAGCATTGCAAAACCACTGAGTTGGTTAGGGAACCAATCCCAAGCAGCCAGCAGGTATAAAGTTAACATTTCCAGACTTGAAAAGGGCTTTTGCAATTGCTGCTGTCTTAGCTACCTGCACCCTGAGGCTTCTTCATATTGTCCACTCATAATTAGTGCTTGGGGGCAGGTACAACTGCACATAAAACTCGGAAAGAAATTGGATTACTGAAAAAAAGTGCAAGTTTCCTGACAGCACTTATTGTCTCCTCCACAAAAGTTGTCCCAACAAAACATTTTCCCCACTCTGGGTCTGCGAGGAAGTGTGTGGTCAACATAGAAGCAGCTTTTGCAGAATAGCAAAAGCTACTGTGGGAATCCTAAGATGACTGCAAAACCAGCAATGTATGGTTTCAAAACCACACTGGTTATGAAACTGGTCTTCTGGTGCCTGGTCCAGTGCATCATTAAGGTTAGTAATCACTGGTGAAACACTGTCATCTCCCCTTTTCCCATGATTTGCAGAAGCATAAATGCTCCTGTTTCATCCATTGAAAGAGGATTTGTCATCTCCCCAAGAAGAGGATTTCAGTACTTATGGCGTAACACATGATATAAAACTAATTTGGTAAATGTAGCCCTTGGGAGAGAAATCCCTCGAAATACCCCTCTGAGTCAGAAGATGAACTACAGCTCATACAATGGAAAAGCACATAGGAGAGCATGGCCAGGATAAAATCCACGTATCTGGAGTGCTTTTGTCTGCAGTGGTGGCCATAATTAGATGCTGGAGATGAGGCAGAACAGAGCAATCCTATTTATGCTATTTCCCACACACACCCTCGCAGTTTCCAACTATTTTCAGCTCTGAGACTTCCTGACCCACACGTAGTTTACGTGCAGTGAGTAATTCTCAATGATTTTGTCTTTCATGAACTTAAATGTGTAAACGTGTCACATCCACAAATGTCATTTGGCAGCGAGCTCCGCTGGTCTACCACCCACTTTGAGAAGCCATTCAATGCTTTGGAACATCCTTGTCCTCCTTTGAAGTTTTTTTTCGTGTCCTACAAAAGCATTCAGAAGTGAAAGGTCCAAAACATGAGTGCATTCAAGGTGAACATTGATATTCTTTGTGTTGTCCTCAATGCTTTCCCTGGTAACTATTAACATTTTTTTAATCATTGTGAAGCACTGAAGATTTCACAGAGCTGTCACATTCCCAACACCTTGCTCCTTCATTGTCACAGTCAGCTTAGATTGGAGATCCTGTCATTATATAGAGGGGGGGGATGTTGTGGTTTGTGGGGGTTTTTTGCAAGCTTTTTACATAACCTGCACTGATGTCAAGGGTGATGAATACCATGCAGATGTATGACAATGTGCTAACAAAGAGCATTGATCTCACATCCTTAAGCAAAGATAAAGCTGCTAAACAATATTTGCAGCTGATTATCAGCCTCTATTTTCTTCTTCAGTCTTGGTGGGTGTTTTTTTTCATCAAATCCATCTCAGTGTATCCACCTCTCTCCCAACTGTTTCTTCATTTTGGAGCTCTCCCTGCATCCACTGTTTCTTATTTGCTGCCTTGCAGCTGCCCAGTTCAATCTCCAGGCCCAGTTTTTCCCCAGTCCTACGCCATTTCTAGTTTCCTCATAACTTTTTGCTCTGATTTTCTCCAAGCTTCTGTCTGCCAAGCATCTGCACTTGGTGGTTTCACTTTCAGCAGCACATTGAAGGAAAAGCCAAAACTCCCTCTCCACTCTAACATTTGGTACCAACCTGCCTCAGATCAGCTGTGATCAGTGTGCGTCGGTACGACTTTGCTTTTGCAACTTTGATCTTGAGAGTCTCACAGTGAGACCACAGGAGACAACTACTCAAGAGCTTACAAAGAAGGACAGATGTTCATCAGGACAAAAATAAGGCCTGAAACAAGGGACCTCCTTTCTACCACTCTTCAGGGAAAAAAATAATTATCGGCCCAAACTCAACCCCCAGCTAAACGCACATTGGTAACACAGACCTATTCAGGGAAAGTTGTATTTTTTTATGCAAAAACACATTTGCTTTTCTCAAGCTTAAAACAACCTCTCTTTCTGTGTTGCGATACTTGGGGCATATTTGGCAACTTCAGTGCTCTTTAGGTTGGCAGTTATTTTATGGAAGAAAAAAAACCCCAACAACTATACATTCCAGATAGCAAAACTGAGCCAGAGCTTGGAAGAGGGTCTTGACCAGTGCCACAGCAGACCTTGACAACAGACGTGAGAATAGAATACATATTTTCCAAGCTTCAATCAAAAGGCACCGTTTATCCCAGAAAAATGTCATTGCCTACACATATGCAACTGAACAATGAGTGATGCTAAATAGTCGGTGCACCTGCCAGTGTATGCGAGTTTTGAAACACATAATAAGCAAATCAATATACTGAGAGTTTAAACCGTAACGAGAGAATAGTACGGATCGAGGGAAGTGAATTCTGTTAACCCAGCTGATAAACTGGAATGCAGTAATACGGTATACATGTGAGAACTCTTTCACAGGGTCTGCTGAAAAGAACATATAGAGTAATAAATTCCTGCTCAGCTCTCTCTCAACAGGAAAATACGTTAGGAAAAAAGGCATCCTCTTGAAATGCAGCTACTTGGGTTCTCTCCCTCAAGTGTGATCATGCTCCGTTTGATAAACTCTGACCATAAGTAGCACTGCACGCAGCAAACAAGAAAGCTTTTCAAAATCCAGACCCCGCCTGAATGTTGTGCTTCAGTCAGAGGTGTAAAAACACCCAAGGACATAATTTAACTAATGTAAGCACTTCAGGACTCCTAGTGAAACTGCTTGGAGTGGTGTATTCAGTTGTTTAAGGCTTTTTTTTTTTTTTTTTTGTCACAGGCAAGATATATGTTTACATGGCAGACTTAATTGCTGTTTTCAGAGGACTAATGCTGTGTAAAATCATAGTCATCAATACAGCCATTTATTTTGACTATAATTAACAAATCAAGTCACAGCACGTTTTACTTATTTGCCAATCTGTTGAATATTCACACTGGCCCCAAGTCGCCTATTCATTTAGCAGTAAACATGTAGCCTAGCAACTGACTTGTCAATATCAACAGTAGTTGATGAAGTTGTTAATCTCTGGAAGACTGACAGGTTAAGCCAAATTCTCCTATGCAAAACTCTTATTGTCCAAGCCTTACATTAGCCCACAAGGATATCTATGTTCAAAAGATACCACATCTCCTTCTACTATTAAAATTAAATGAAGTGTGCTAGAGGCAGGAAAAGGCTATGTGCTCTGCCTGCCATGCATGTTTTGCATGCGCCACAGCATCCAGCATTGTGTTTGCAGGATGTATTGACCATTGCTAATTTCCAGAGACAATTGAAGACACTTTTGCATCTGTTCATCATCCCGGAATAAACTATCATATAAGTGCACGCTGTGCACCAGAATATAGATGAGGTCAGGAGCAACACAAATATCTCCTTTGCTATGCAAATCTGCACTGGAACTGCAAAAGAGAAAGCATGTAGGTATGGATAAAGAACTTTAATCTGGGGTATTGAGAATCAGAGTCAGAGTGAAGGAATTTAAAAGCAGTATGAGCAGTTTGATTAGGATAACAAGAAGAGAATATGATTTAGCCTGCAGTAAAACTCATTACACCAGGATTGAACTCAACAATTTTCTAATCATTTAGTTGTACAGCTCAGAAGTTCCACCAACACAGTACGTGAAAGACACAGACAGGCAGACTAATTATCTGCAAATACACAGCGAGGAGTTTCAGAACAGCAGGAAAAACCTATAATTTTTTGCCGTCTGTTACAGGCCTGAGCTGGATCAAACTGCCTGTGGAAAGTGCTTTCTATCTCACTTTGATATTGACAGCCAGTTGTAACAGAAATTCTTGAGTGTAAAGTTATAGAACAACAGCAATTCCACAATTATTTCATCCCTTCCCAAGTATTTACAAAGGAGGGATGGTTATCGTTAGCAGGGACACAGTGGAATTGTAGAAAGCAGGATGAAAAATGACAGGAGAAACCATCTGCAGGACTTCTTGCTCCAAGATAAAGTCATCTCTGTTCTTAAAGACTTCCAGCCACAGAGGTGACAGTCTATTCCAGGACTTCACTGAATGAATTATCGAAAAACTGCTTTTTCTCTCCTAATGCCCGGTTCTTTCTTAAACAGTTTAATCCCATTTCCACTTACCCAAAATAAAACTTTTTTTTCCCTCTCTGCACCATCCTTTTACATATTTGAAGACTACTGGTAGGACCCCACAACAGTCTTCCCTGAGCTAGGCTAAACAGCATCCAGCCATGCAATCTCTCCATGACAGACATAACATCTTGACTGGACATGTTGACCATGGCCATTGCTCTTATCTGGATTGTCTCCAAGTGGCCAACATCTCTCTAAAAGCTCAAAGATACCCCCAAAGTGGACATTGTTTTGGGAAGATGCTGCCAGTGCTAGGCATAGCGGAGGAGTTACTTCACACATCTTTCAGATTATATTGCCATTTAGGCATTCCATGATGATGTCTGCCATCTTTGCAACAGCATGACATTACCTCATGCTCAGTTTGTAATCCACTGTAATCCACAGACATTTTTCTGAAGAACTGCTGCCTAAACAGTTGTTCCCCATCTTGTATTCCTGCAGCTTATTATTTCTGCTGAACTACCATCCCTCTGTATTTATTTTAGAGAGTTTCAGCCTATCCTTCTAGACCCTTTTCCCCATTTCTCAAGGCCATTTTGAACTTGGGAAGTTTTGCACTCCCTTTCACTCTTCTGTAAATTTAACATGTATAATCCATATTGCAGCACCCAGGTCATGGTCTAACTAGAGTTGGGCACAGTTCTGCAGAACACTACTCGATACATTCTTCCATTTTGATACTGCTTCATCCTCCTGAAAATTATCCTCCAAACCTGTTTCTTAGCTAGTTTTGTTCCTACCTAGCAGCATTTTCATCTATCCCAGGTTTCCCTTGATTCAGAGAATGTCATGTAAGCCAACTTTAAAGACCCCACTATACTCAAGAGACATGATGTCAACTGTTTCTTCCCTTTCCATGAAGTCTGTTACTCTGCTGCACAAGGAAATTCAAGCGGTTTGACAATTCATTCTTGACAAATCCGTGCTGGCAGCTATTCATTTTCTTGTTATCCTTCAGCTGCTTTCAAATGTTTGGTTTGATTTTTTTTTTGTTCCAGAATTTTTCTGTGGACCCAAGTTAACACTGATTGGTCTGTAATTCACTAGCTCCTCTTTTTCCTCCCTTTTTCAAAATGAAAGACACTGTTTGCTCTTTTTCCAGCCTCTGGTACCTCATCTATCTCACAGGAGATCTCGAAGATAACACTAATGGCTCTGAGACTGCTTTAGGCAAACCCTTAAATATCCTAGAATGAAGTCCGTCACAACCAGTCAATTTGAAAACATCTAATTCATCTCTAACTCCCTAACTTCGTCTTTTCTATTTTTCACTAAAATTCTATCCCTTTTCTGTTGGCTTTAATAATACTACTGATATAAAAACAATCAACTTTTTAAATGAATCCTCAATTAAAAAGAAAAAAAGGAAAGGGGGAGGGGAGGGCGGAAAGGACTCTTCAGAGTCTTCTATTAGCATCTTGCTTTCTCCTGTATGCAAAGCAGCAATCCCTGTCTAGATTATCCTCTTATTAATGTACATTGAGGATGATTCCTCCTTACTGTGGCATCTCTAGCAAGTTGCATCTCATCTAGTGCCTAGACTTTCCTGATTTCGTCCCTACATGCTTGCGCCATTTTTGGGTACTCATTCTTCTGATGTGTTTCCTTCTTGCTACCTGTGCAGAGCCCGCTGTATAGCCAAGTGGATCTTTATATTGGGTTTGTCTGTGCTTATATCATAATATCACATCTTTGAGGATCTGGCAGCTAATTCACTTTTACTTTCAACTATTAAATTTGCCTCTGGAGAGTTCTTAGCTATCATTCTCTCAAGTCCATTTTTTACATTGTTGTTCCTCCTCCATCTCTTCGCAAAGATTGTGAAATCTCATTTCATGCTCAATTTCACCCAACTTGCCCATTGCCTTTGTACTTTCAGCTACTTCCCCTTCATTGTCTAAAATCTAAAGTATAAAAAAGCCTTTCTTCTGCATGCATTTCTCCATTCTGTAAAACAAACAAACAAATAAAATCAAGACTAAAACTCAATACCTTCCTCAAATTTGTTGAATCATCCTTTTCCCACTATGTTTTTTCCCCCAAGAGATGTCTGCAAGCAGTTAAAATTTCAGATGAACGTGGAATTCTCATTAATTACAGAAAAATCCTAACCCATCTGATACTCCTGGTTTGGTGGTTTGCAATAGATCATAGTCCCTTTAATCCCTATACATTTTCATCAAGTCTCTTTCTCATTCCCCACAGTCTGCACCGCAGGATGTGTCCTCACCTTTTCTTTATGTTCTCCATTCAATGATCTTTGCCAATCCCCCTTCTCCCTTCATACCCCCTTCGTTAGGCCACAGTAGCCAATTCAAGACACTTAGTCAAAAGTTTGCAAGCTTTAAACTCTCATTTATTCTCATCTAGCAGGCGCTTCCCTGGCCCCAGCAACTGCAAGGGCTGCAAAGCAGGTCACACTAACTGAATACGACTGCTTGCAAAAGTGCCCCAATCAGGAATCCAGCAAGTCTCCAGCTTGCACACAGGGGACAAGCTGTGGTCCTGGTCAGGGCAGACTCAAGCATTCGTTGTCACCTTGGCCCCAGTATAAAACACAATTCATTTAGGTGGGTCGAACTCCTGCCAGCATTTTCAGGTTTGTGCTCCAAACATCCTCTGAGACATAACTGGAGCATCTGAACTAGGTGGTGGAGGAAATGTAAAGGTTGGTGTCATTTTTGCACCTAGCGCATCCCACACTGTGTTCCTCAGTAATCCCCTGCCAATGTAATGTGTGTCAGTGGAGCAGCCTGAAGCCTTGCAGGACCCCACGCGAGTGAACCTCTGGGAAGGAAAGCGGTTGCCTGACGTGACCCTGGATATTTCCTCAAAGAGATTTAGACTGAAACCACCAAAGTACATTCCATTCCCCCTGCAAGATGAGAGGCAGTCCACCCCGTGGCCCTTCCCCGGCATTGCTGCCTGGGGCTCAACATACAACAGGGCAGTGTTTACATCTTCCTTTTAGTGCATCCCAGCTCAGGTGAACTGGTTAGTTGCAAAAAAAGTCTAAGCTACAGAAACATGCACAAGTTTTTAGTTTCCTTTTTATATCAACTTAAAATTTATGCATACTCTTCCTGTTCTAAAAGTTTTTTACACAGTAGCCAACGAAACGCAGTTCTATTAGGTTTTTATTCATACAAGGAGTGAGCGCTTTTATAAGGTATTCATTTACTCATTTAAAAGCTGTTCCATTTAAAAACGATATCCTACCAATATCGTCTCTGCCTGCGTTTATTCCCTTTATATAGGTTATTCTTCTATGAAATATTCATTCAAGTGGGCGCTGCTATATTTAGAATGCAGAGAAGTGTTTTATGCACGTAGTTGCTTTTTGTATTCTTGCTATGCAGGCAATATAAAGAAATCCAGCAAACTGCACTCCCATTGTGCTTCTACTCTAAACCACATATTTTGTGAGGTTCGAGCAAGATTAGATGTTTTGCTTCTGGCTAAATGGCTTCTACAGAAGTCACCTTTAAAGTTTAGATGCCCAACTATCAAGAGGTTCTGGATTGCATGGACATGTGTTTTTCAATTGCTTTTCTGATTTTAAATTTGGTGTTTAAATTGTTTTAACTACTTATCCAAGAAAAAAAAGGCCTACAATTTTTTCCTTATAAATCTCATTCTCTTCAGTTGAGTCTTTGGTAACCTTATGCAATTTTACTCTTCCTGTAGTTCTTTTTATGGTGCACAAATCATACCAGCTTCAAGTACCTGGTATCTTTCTAACAGAGTCATTTTAAGCTGCTAATAAATTCCTAACATAACTTTTTAGCCATGTGAAGCTTTATCAGCTGAATTACTACTTGACTCACTTGGTAGATGATTAAAAAAACTTCATGGGAGAAGTATGGACAGTAAAAAGCTTAAGTAAATGTGAGATGAGTATTTTATTTAATAAACAAATTATTCAAGAACAACTGAATGTCCTGAGGGTGTGAAGTTTTTCTCTGCTTGTGTACGCTTCACAGAATGGTAAGTATAAACTTTGTGAGGTCTTTTATTACTTTGAATTGTGTTACTCTTTTGAGCAATAGCTAAGGAAAAGCTACCTTTAAAAAAAAGCAGCATACCACTTTCCCATACGTGCAACTGGAGGGGAAACAAAATTTGGGAGCAACTTTCATTTTCATAAAATGGTTATATTTTTCTTCATAAACTACCAAGTCCCCCCCAAGACCAGGAAGCTGAAGATAGTAATTATGAAGCAGCAATTGAGAACTGGAAGCCATAAGAGCGACATGAAGACAACACAGGAACTAGAGATGAAAGACACCTTGTTCACCACCTCCATCTGATGGTAGCTCAGGATTTATCTTCTAAACTCTTATACTGCATTTTCACCAAAGAGCTCAGTGCATTGGACTGGCCCCTGGAGTTTTCTGTTTCCAAAAGATGCAACTATCTAGAAAAATAATTAATTGTATTCAACTTTAGTATTACACTAAGGAAGTCCACTTAAGGTATAAATTCATGTCATAGCAAAGTCTACAATAGCCTAATTTTTATCGTCAAATTACAAAAATTTAAGACAAACTGGTGAGGCAGGAGTAAAGGCAGAACAGCATCCAATGGCATGACAGAAGGAATCATTAATAGGTGCACCATGGTCTGTCCCCTGGAAAATGAGTTTGCTAAAAAAGTCAGAAAGAAAAAGAATGACAATCTTTTATTTACTGGTTTCCAAAATTGGGATTGCTAGCCCAGAAAGAAAAGGAACAACAAGAAAAAGAAACAATTATGAACTGCTATACTCATGATACCTCCCATCCTTACAGGGCTCAGACAGTGAAGCTGCAAAGCCCATGACAAGTCCTTTGCAATCTTGATGGCCTTTCCTTCTAGATTTGATTGTAAATGTGTGTGCAATAAAAATCTCTCAAGAACTGAAAATAGGAATGCCATTTGACACAGCCAATGCATTCCCCTGCTTTACTGAGAAAGACCTGAGATGCCCCCAGCACAGAGAGCTTTAAAGGTGCTAAACTTTGTGCTAGCTGTCTAAACACTGCCATTTATAAAGCCAATTTTATCAGAGCATTATGCACGTCTTACAATAGAGCAAGAATTAAACTGACGTCGGTAATATTGGGGCTTTTCTGTTGACTTATGAAAACAAATACAGGTCTTACATGTAGAGTCAGTTAAAAAGGGAGAAATTGGATTATATGGTATGAACTGTAAACACAGGCGTGGATCTGTCTGTAATATCTGCTATTCAGCACTCGCAGGCTGAGCTCTCAAGTCTGGTTCATGAAAACTAATACCTGTTCTCCCACCACGTGTCTTGGAGAGAATCATTCGAAGTTTTTTAGACCCTCACTCCTCCACTGCTACAGGACTGTCATTTTCACTTAATAACTTCCCAGTTCATCTGGGGATTGACTTGATAATCCCCAGACTTTGAAAAAGCAGCTGCATTGGATTAGAAAACCTGATATGGAGTCCAATGAAGTCAGCTGAGCCTTCCTGCAGATGATGAGAAATCATAGTTATGCTAAACAACAGTAACTTTACAATGTTAATGGTAGCCCTGTAACCTAACGTGCATATTGAGTATCATAGATTACTGGGGGGGCGTGGGGGGGGCAGGGGGCAGTGTTAATAGGTAGGCCTGTATAGTGTGCATTTGGTTAATGTTACCCATAACTGCTGAAAGTAAGGGCCAGGTACTGTATCATCTCTACCATTTTGCACTATGTGATAATAGCAAGTTTTACAAGGGATCTTGAAAGAGGTTAATAAAATGTCAGTGCGAAATGGAATTGTGTCTTTTTCAGCAAAACCAAACCAATTCAAGATTAATTGCGTTAGAACACTAACTCAGACAAAGCTTTCCAAGGAGATCTATGCATGGACAAAGTCTTAGCTGTGGAAAGTTCGAGGCCAATCTTTGTCAAAGTCTAGTGGATATATTCTCATCAAACAGTAACATCTTAAAACTATACTGTCTTTTGTTCCAAAGAATCCAGCCTAATCACATATTAAACTACACCAACCAAAGCAACAGGATTTATCAAACGGACGAAGAGCATCAAAGAGTTTGGAGAGAAGAAATCTCTTGTCCTGGAAAGGAAATTAAATGCTTCTAGTACATTTTCAAGTGTATATCCCATCTGTTTTAACATTCGAAGTGACAGGACTCTACAACATCTGTTATAAGACAAATTGCAGCCTAATGGCCTCGCTGCCATAACAGTTTGGTCTTCTGGAATTCATACTCAAGTTCACCTTTTTTTTTTAAAGGAAAAGCTATTATTTATCATAAAAAGCATCTCTTTCCGAAGGCAAGAAAACCTCTGTTGGTTTGAAATTTTTGAACAATGAATAAATACTGAGCCAAGACAATTTTGTGCATTTGTTTCATGGGCTGTCTCTCTTTGCAAACTATTGAATCAGACTGTGAATATGTAATACTTTCCCCGAAGTTTGGACAGTGTTTGGATGTAAGCCCTCTAAGAAAAAAAAAACAAAACACAACACAACACAAAACCATTAGATGGTTGTAGAGGTAAGTCGGTCAAAGTGATTTTTTCTTCCTGAGTGAATATTGAGCCATTATCCAGGAAGGTGTCAGGGTGAACATTATCTCCTTACGTGCTGTCTTTCAGGCAATGGTCATTCGAGGAGGCAATGGTCATTTCAGGTAAGCGATATCACAAGAAAAATCTATAACTGTAATATAAACTGCATAAGGTGCTCCCAGCGTGAACCGAGAAGCTTGGCCAAATTCCGCTTCCGGCAATTACTCTGTGTCAGCCTAATAACTCCTCTCCTCCTCCTGCCCAGCCCCCGCAGCTTCAAAGAAACACAATTTTCCTCTTTGTGTCAGTTGGCACCGAACGGCTCGTTACTACAGGTTTGCTACCTGAAACTGCAAAGGGATCCCGCAGCTAAAAGGGCAGCAGCAACCCTCGGCTGCAGCCCTGCTCCGGGGGCACCTGCAGGGCTGCAGCCCCTCCAAGTGACACACAGACCTCCCGCTCATCACACCAACATGCTAACGAGGCAGGAAGCACCCCCTTTTAGCACCTAAGAGAACCCGTACCTGGATACTGAGTGAACAGGGAGTTGCGACATAAATAAGAATATCCAATAGTCTCTGTGTTCTGCAACGCTTTCCAAGAAATAATTTGCATTACCAGATTGCACAATTTTATTTTTTTTTCTTTAAATGGTGCAAAGACGGCTGTACTCATCAGACAAGGTAAGGCACATGCTTCATGTCTAAAGTGCAAAAGAGGTCGAAGCATTGCTCACCACCCCATGAATAAGAACACAAAAGGGCATTGTAAATTCCAAGGCAGAGAACAAAACAAGGAAGGGAGTCAGGTGAAACCATAGAAATATTACACGTATTAAGTTTAATACCCAGATGAGAATTAGGTTACTACACTGCCTTTCACAAACTGCTACTTTTTTATGTCGCAAATACTTCTCCGTGATAGATGCAAATAAATTAATGCTGTCATTAATCTTTCCATTTATATCTTTCTCACTCCTTATGTCTGCTTTCATCGTTGCGCTTACCATACTTAAGTATATGTTAAAGAGACTGTCATTTTCCCTTCTGTATCCACTATTTCTTCAAACAAGCACTACTGGATTCTAAAGCAGAAAATGTTGATTTCTGAAGATTATCTTTTGTTCCTTGTGTAAATTGGAGAATATTCTGGTTGAAGGTATCCCATTGAAATCCTTAGCTAAGGTAGGAATGTTGAATAAACACATAATCGTGTCCTCTTTAAAAAAGCTTTTGTTTAAGCAAGAGGATACAAGTAGTCTATGTAAAAAACAACCCAACAGAATTTTTTTTTCATTAAAGCCTTAACATTGAAACCTTACAACTCCAATTAGTCACGCTGGCAAATTTTAGAGTACTTATGTGACTAAGGACAATTCAGATGTTGCCTGCAAAGGTTACAGGGCTGGCATCTTATTCTATTGAAAAAGGCTGCACTGCAGAGATATGCAGTCTTATTTCAAGGACTAACTCATTCACTCAAAAACTTAAAAGGCACAAAAGCACAAGGCAGGAGCTATTCCAGATGCTCTGCAGCCCTCAGCACAGTACGGACTGTCCAGAAAAAGAAATTCCCACTCCACCCTCCACACTTTCCTGCGTGCAATCCCAGGGCACGGACACCACAGCTCCATACTGCCAGCAAGTCGGTAGCACACAAAGAGGCTACAGCTGAGCATGGCATCCAAAAACCCACCCCAAAACCACCGAAAAAAGAAAATAAAAATGAAAAGCAGGGTCGCATCCCAAATACAGAGCTTTCCTTCAAGTTTGGAATGGTCCAGTTTCCTATACCACGTTTCTGATATAATTACGTATGTTGCACAAACAGTCTAAGCAGCTCAATGAGTGGATTTAGGAATGTTTCCAGATTTGTCATTTAGTCACTGTTCAACCTTAGTCTAACCACTTTAGCTAAAGCTTTCCAAAAGTGACTCTGCTACTGGAGGGAAAGGCATGCTTCCAACACAAACCTGTGACATTACTGATCGTCATCATCCAAAACTCCCACAGTCTCGTCAGATGCCAAACGAAGTTAAATACCCTCAGACTCCACAATATCAGCAAGCACCTCCTTTCGTTTCCTTTCAAAGTCCCCAGTCTCTAGCAAAATCATGAGTGCCCAATATTTCTCATAGGAGGAGAGAAATACAACCAGGAAGAAGGATGGTGCTGGGCTCTTCACCTCTCTGTGCTTTTCACTCTCCCAGTGCCTACAGCCCCTGTGCAGCACTTTAGCACTGAAGAGGAAGAGCACCAAAACCATCTTCGCTTATCTAGAGCAATTTGTGATTTATGACTGCATTTCCCAGGGTAAAATCTACACTGTTACCTAAACCCCACGCCCAAACAAACAGCCTGTGCCACATGAAACGTTAGAGAAGCAGGTTACATAAAATAATATCTCTCAGAGGAACCCTTATATGGAAAGTGCTTGGGATCCTTTTGACACAGTCTATGCTCTTGCCAGAATTAATCTACCCTTCAGATTACATATTTAAAAAGCATATTTCAGAAGCCCTTGAATGAGTTTTAATCTCAGCAAGTTAATATGCTGTACAATATATTTCTACCCAACAGATTAAAATGCCTCTTAGTTGTTTTTTTTTTTATTATTTATTTAACAGATGTATAACTATTTAAAGTTTGGAAATAACTGCAAGTTTACTCAACAAACTTTTTACCAGAGCCTAACTTAACTGGGTTCTCACGTAATTACCTCTCAGACATCAAGGAAAGAGGCGTTATAGCGAATGGGGCATGCAGAAGGCAAGCGCTCACCACAATCCTCCACACAGAGCATCAAGAAGAGATTCCTGTAAATCCCTTCTGATTAAGAGCCATGGGGAACCTACAGCACCGCTGCCACTTCACGCTCCTGGTAGTGCACCGAATGGAGTTACTCATGCTGCATACATCAGATATCCAAATTGTTCTGCAAGACTGATTTACTGTTTCCTTTTCTGAATGGTATTTATTTACACTCAAATTTGGCCCTGCTTACAGAGGCAGAAAGGTATTTTTCTTCCCAGCCTCCACTGCACTGATTTCTTGCCATGCCACCCCCCCAGAACAAAATACATTTCAACTCTTCTCAAAACAAGCTTTCGGTAGACAAAGTAAACCGAGGTGGCACAAACATAGGAAGGAAGGATTAGTTGCATAAAAAGCAAGACAAAAAGTTAATTGCCCTTTCATGTCAATACCCATATTGGCAAAACAAAGTCTCATTTTTTATTTGAACACCACGTGCAAGCAAGTCTTCAGAAACATACACTAGCGAGCTCTCTACAGCAAAGGATAAAGATAAGGCTTATGCAGACAAGTTTGCCAGCTCCGGGGAAAGGAACTAAAACTTTCAGTGTACGGTCATTAAAATTTTTGAAATCTAGGTCCATATTTTCAGCTGCAGCCTGTGGTTGTATGCTGACAGAGGGAAAAAACAACACATTCATATGCACAAATGCAAATTCGGCACGAACACAGCTGGGCCCATGAATAAAATTTGCATGCACAAATTTAGAAGCGATTTTGAGTCCAGATGAATGATTTGATCGTAAGAGCTTTAAATAAGCGTTTATGTAAGCAAAGATTGGAGCCGGCAACTATTAGAGAAGTGTATTAGCTGAAATAAATTACCAGAGAAAACAGAGCTCTCTTGGATAGCGCAGGCAGCCCTTCTCCCCTTCTCCTTTTCCCTGCCAGTTTTTGCGAACACGTTTGAAGTGTTGATGGGGGGGTTTGCAAGGATTTCTCGCACAAAGCCGGAGCCCGAGCGCTGCAGTGGTCCTGGGGAAGGGAGGGAGCAGCCTCTCGGAGCACCAGCATCCCTCGGGCTTCAGAAACTTTCCAGCATCTCATTCCGGACAGAGGGACGGCTGCTCACTCCTGCACCACACTTTGCCAAAGCGAACAGATCAACTCAGTGCGCTGACATTTTTTCACAAGAACAAATTTGCATCACAGCAGCGTGTGGCGGGGTGAGAAGCGGGCTTGCTCCGCACCCATAGGTACGTGCCTCGCGACGTGAAGTCGCGGCAAAGTGCTTCACTGGCATCGCACAGGCACCATAAGGGCGCACAGCATTTGCATTCGAGCATATTTCAGCCATCAACCTGGAAGGATGGGGGCAATTGAAACCTGTAGGAGCAATGAATACAAAGCTGAATCCCTTGCCTACTCCTTAGAAGGCATATTAGGGATTCCTAGGGGTGAGTTAAAGACCCATTTTCTTTAAAAACATGTCACAAAGAAAGCGTGGAGTTTGTGAACTTTGGGGAGGGACGCTGACTTTGTTCAGCTGCACCTCAAGTGACAGGATAAAACATGATTTTCTGCCACTGTGTTTTCTTTTTTTCTTTTGACTAATAGAGAGATACCTCACTATGTTCCTCTACCCGCCCCAAAATTAATCTAAG